>NW_026894547.1:0-111654 GCF_032452875.1 Bos javanicus
TGCTCATCTGCCTGATACTCGCCAGCTGAGCCCCGCGACACCTGCCTGCTCACCTGCCTGATACTCGCCAGCTGAGCCGTGCGACACCTGCCTGCTCATCTGCCTGATACTCGCCAGCTGAGCCCGCGACACCTGCCTGCTCATCTGCCTGATACTCGCCAGCTGAGATCCGCAACACCTGCCTGCTCATCTGCCTGATACTCGCCAGCTGAGCCGCGCGACACCTGCCTGCTCATCTGCCTGATACTCGCCAGCTGAGCCCCGCGACACCTGCCTGCTCATCTGCCTGATACTCGCCAGCTGAGCCGCGCGACACCTGCCTGCTCATCTGCCTGATACTCGCCAGCTGAGCCGCGACACCTGCCTGCTCATCTGCCTGATACTCGACAGCTGAGCCGCGCGACACCTGCCTGCTCATCTGCCTGATACTCGCCAGCTGAGCCGCGCGACACCTGCCTGCTCATCTGCCTGATACTCGCCAGCTCAGCCGCGCGACACCTGCCTGCTCATCTGCCTGATACTCGCCAGCTGAGCCGCGCGACACCTGCCTGCTCATCTGCCTGATACTCGCCAGCTGAGCCGCGCGACACCTGCCTGCTCATCTGCCTGATACTCGCCAGCTGAGCCGCGCGACACCTGCCTGCTCATCTGCCTGATACTCGCCAGCTGAGCCGCGCGACACCTGCCTGCTCATCTGCCTGATACTCGCCAGCTGAGCCCCGCGACACCTGCCTGCTCATCTGCCTGATACTCGCCAGCTCAGCAGCGCGACACCTGCCTGCTCATCTGCCTGATACTCGCCAGCTGAGCCGCGCGACACCTGCCTGCTCATCTGCCTGATACTCGCCAGCTCAGCCGCGCGACACCTGCCTGCTCATCTGCCTGATACTCGCCAGCTGAGCCGCGCGACACCTGCCTGCTCATCTGCCTGATACTCGCCAGCTGAGCCGCGCGACACCTGCCTGCTCATCTGCCTGATACTCGCCAGCTGAGCCCCGCGACACCTGCCTGCTCATCTGCCTGATACTCGCCAGCTGAGCCGAGCGACACCTGCCTGCTCATCTGCCTGATATTCGCCAGCTGAGCCGCGCGACACCTGCCTGCTCATCTGCCTGATACTCGCCAGCTGAGCCGCGCGACACCTGCCTGCTCATCTGCCTCATACTCGCCAGCTGAGCCGCGCGACACCTGCCTGCTCATCTGCCTGATACTCGCCAGCTGAGCCGCGGGACACCTGCCTGCTCATCTGCCTGATACTCGCAAGCTGAGCCGCGCGACACCTGCCTGCTCATCTGCCTGATACTCGCCAGCTGAGCCGCGCGACACCTGCCTGCTCATCTGCCTGATACTCGCCAGCTGAGCCGCGCGACACCTGCCTGCTCATCTGCCTGATACTCGCCAGCTGAGCCGCGCGACACCTGCCTGCTCATCTGCCTGATACTCGCCAGCTGAGCCGCGCGACACCTGCCTGCTCATCTGCCTGATACTCGCCAGCTGAGCCGCGCGACACCTGCCTGCTCATCTGCCTGATACTCGCCAGCTGAGCCGCGGGACACCTGCCTGCTCATCTGCCTGATACTCGCCAGCTGAGCCGCGCGACACCTGCCTGCTCATCTGCCTCATACTCACCAGCTGAGCCGCGCGACACCTGCCTGCTCATCTGCCTGATACTCGCCAGCTGAGCCGCGCGACACCTGCCTGCTCATCTGCCTGATACTCGCCAGCTGAGCCGCGCGACACCTGCCTGCTCATCTGCCTGATACTCGCCAGCTGAGCCGCGCGACACCTGCCTGCTCATCTGCCTGATACTCGCCAGCTGAGCCGCGCGACACCTGCCTGCTCATCTGCCTGATACTCGCCAGCTGAGCCGCGCGACACCTGCCTGCTCATCTGCCTGATACTCGCCAGCTGAGCCGCGCGACACCTGCCTGCTCATCTGCCTGATACTCGCCAGCTGAGCCGCGCGACACCTGCCTGCTCATCTGCCTGATACTCGCCAGCTGAGCCGCGCGACACCTGCCTGCTCATCTGCCTGATACTCGCCAGCTGAGCCGCGCGACACCTGCCTGCTCATCTGCCTGATACTCGCCAGCTGAGCCGCGCGACACCTGCCTGCTCATCTGCCTGATACTCGCCAGCTCAGCCGCGCGACACCTGCCTGCTCATCTGCCTGATACTCGCCAGCTGAGCCGCGCGACACCTGCCTGCTCATCTGCCTGATACTCGCCAGCTGAGCCGCGCGACACCTGCCTGCTCATCTGCCTGATACTCGCCAGCTGGGCCGCGCGACACCTGCCTGCTCATCTGCCTGATGCTCGCCAGCTGAGCCGTGCGACACCTGCCTGCTCATCTGCCTGATACTCGCCAGCTGAGCCGCGCGACACCTGCCTGCTCATCTGCCTGATACTCGCCAGCTGAGCCGCGCGACACCTGCCTGCTCATCTGCCTGATACTCGCCAGCTGAGCCGCGCGACACCTGCCTGCTCATCTGCCTGATACTCGCCAGCTGAGCCGCGCGACACCTGCCTGCTCATCTGCCTGATACTCGCCAGCTGAGCCGCGCGACACCTGCCTGCTCATCTGCCTGATACTCGCCAGCTGAGCCGCGCGACACCTGCCTGCTCATCTGCCTGATACTCGCCAGCTGAGCCCCGCGACACCTGCCTGCTCATCTGCCTGATACTCGCCAGCTGAGCCGCGCGACACCTGCCTGCTCATCTGCCTGATACTCGCCAGCTGAGCCGCGCGACACCTGCCTGCTCATCTGCCTGATACTCGTCAGCTGAGCCGCGCGACACCTGCCTGCTCATCTGCCTGATACTCGCCAGCTGAGCCGCGCGACACCTGCCTGCTCATCTGCCTGATACTCGCCAGCTGAGCCGCGCGACACCTGCCTGCTCATCTGCCTGATACTCGCCAGCTGAGCCGCGCGACACCTGCCTGCTCATCTGCCTGATACTCGCCAGCTGAGCCGCGCGACACCTGCCTGCTCATCTGCCTGATACTCGCCAGCTGAGCCGCGCGACACCTGCCTGCTCATCTGCCTGATACTCGCCAGCTGAGCCGCGCGACACCTGCCTGCTCATCTGCCTGATACTCGCCAGCTGAGCCGCGCGACACTTGCCTGCTCATCTGCCTGATACTCGCCAGCTGAGCCGCGCGACACCTGCCTGCTCATCTGCCTGATACTCGCCAGCTGAGCCGCGCGACACCTGCCTGCTCATCTGCCTGATACTCGCCAGCTGAGCCGCGCGACACCTGCCTGCTCATCTGCCTGATACTCGCCAGCTGAGCCGCGCGACACCTGCCTGCTCATCTGCCTGATACTCGCCAGCTGAGCCGCGCGACACCTGCCTGCTCATCTGCCTGATACTGGCCAGCTGAGCCGCGCGACACCTGCCTGCTCATCTGCCTGATACTCGCCAGCTGAGCCGCGCGACACCTGCCTGCTCATCTGCCTGATACTCGCCAGCTGAGCCGCGCGACACCTGCCTGCTCATCTGCCTGATACTCGCCAGCTGAGCCGCGCGACACCTGCCTGCTCATCTGCCTGATACTCGCCAGCTGAGCCGCGCGACACCTGCCTGCTCATCTGCCTGATACTCGCCAGCTGAGCCGCGCGACACCTGCCTGCTCATCTGCCTGATACTCGCCAGCTGAGCCGCGCGACACCTGCCTGCTCATCTGCCTGATACTCGCCAGCTGAGCCGCGCGACACCTGCCTGCTCATCTGCCTGATACTCGCCAGCTGAGCCGCGCGACACCTGCCTGCTCATCTGCCTGATACTCGCCAGCTGAGCCGCGCGACACCTGCCTGCTCATCTGCCTGATACTCGCCAGCTGAGCCGCGCGACACCTGCCTGCTCATCTGCCTGATACTCGCCAGCTGAGCCGCGCGACACCTGCCTGCTCATCTGCCTGATACTCGCCAGCTGAGCCGCGCGACACCTGCCTGCTCATCTGCCTGATACTCGCCAGCTGAGCCGCGCGACACCTGCCTGCTCATCTGCCTGATACTCGCCAGCTGAGCCGCGCGACACCTGCCTGCTCATCTGCCTGATACTCGCCAGCTGAGCCGCGCGACACCTGCCTGCTCATCTGCCTGATACTCGCCAGCTGAGCCGCGCGACACCTGCCTGCTCATCTGCCTGATACTCGCCAGCTGAGCCGCGCGACACCTGCCTGCTCATCTGCCTGATACTCGCCAGCTGAGCCGCGCGACACCTGCCTGCTCATCTGCCTGATACTCGCCAGCTGAGCCGCGCGACACCTGCCTGCTCATCTGCCTGATACTCGCCAGCTGAGCCGCGCGACACCTGCCTGCTCATCTGCCTGATACTCGCCAGCTGAGCCGCGCGACACCTGCCTGCTCATCTGCCTGATACTCGCCAGCTGAGCCGCGCGACACCTGCCTGCTCATCTGCCTGATACTCGCCAGCTGAGCCGCGCGACACCTGCCTGCTCATCTGCCTGATACTCGCCAGCTGAGCCGCGCGACACCTGCCTGCTCATCTGCCTGATACTCGCCAGCTGAGCCGCGCGACACCTGCCTGCTCATCTGCCTGATACTCGCCAGCTGAGCCGCGCGACACCTGCCTGCTCATCTGCCTGATACTCGCCAGCTGAGCCGCGCGACACCTGCCTGCTCATCTGCCTGATACTCGCCAGCTGAGCCGCGCGACACCTGCCTGCTCATCTGCCTGATACTCGCCAGCTGAGCCGCGCGACACCTGCCTGCTCATCTGCCTGATACTCGCCAGCTGAGCCGCGCGACACCTGCCTGCTCATCTGCCTGATACTCGCCAGCTGAGCCGCGCGACACCTGCCTGCTCATCTGCCTGATACTCGCCAGCTGAGCCGCGCGACACCTGCCTGCTCATCTGCCTGATACTCGCCAGCTGAGCCGCGCGACACCTGCCTGCTCATCTGCCTGATACTCGCCAGCTGAGCCGCGCGACACCTGCCTGCTCATCTGCCTGATACTCGCCAGCTGAGCCGCGCGACACCTGCCTGCTCATCTGCCTGATACTCGCCAGCTGAGCCGCGCGACACCTGCCTGCTCATCTGCCTGATACTCGCCAGCTGAGCCGCGCGACACCTGCCTGCTCATCTGCCTGATACTCGCCAGCTGAGCCGCGCGACACCTGCCTGCTCATCTGCCTGATACTCGCCAGCTGAGCCGCGCGACACCTGCCTGCTCATCTGCCTGATACTCGCCAGCTGAGCCGCGCGACACCTGCCTGCTCATCTGCCTGATACTCGCCAGCTGAGCCGCGCGACACCTGCCTGCTCATCTGCCTGATACTCGCCAGCTGAGCCGCGCGACACCTGCCTGCTCATCTGCCTGATACTCGCCAGCTGAGCCGCGCGACACCTGCCTGCTCATCTGCCTGATACTCGCCAGCTGAGCCGCGCGACACCTGCCTGCTCATCTGCCTGATACTCGCCAGCTGAGCCGCGCGACACCTGCCTGCTCATCTGCCTGATACTCGCCAGCTGAGCCGCGCGACACCTGCCTGCTCATCTGCCTGATACTCGCCAGCTGAGCCGCGCGACACCTGCCTGCTCATCTGCCTGATACTCGCCAGCTGAGCCGCGCGACACCTGCCTGCTCATCTGCCTGATACTCGCCAGCTGAGCCGCGCGACACCTGCCTGCTCATCTGCCTGATACTCGCCAGCTGAGCCGCGCGACACCTGCCTGCTCATCTGCCTGATACTCGCCAGCTGAGCCGCGCGACACCTGCCTGCTCATCTGCCTGATACTCGCCAGCTGAGCCGCGCGACACCTGCCTGCTCATCTGCCTGATACTCGCCAGCTGAGCCGCGCGACACCTGCCTGCTCATCTGCCTGATACTCGCCAGCTGAGCCGCGCGACACCTGCCTGCTCATCTGCCTGATACTCGCCAGCTGAGCCGCGCGACACCTGCCTGCTCATCTGCCTGATACTCGCCAGCTGAGCCGCGCGACACCTGCCTGCTCATCTGCCTGATACTCGCCAGCTGAGCCGCGCGACACCTGCCTGCTCATCTGCCTGATACTCGCCAGCTGAGCCGCGCGACACCTGCCTGCTCATCTGCCTGATACTCGCCAGCTGAGCCGCGCGACACCTGCCTGCTCATCTGCCTGATACTCGCCAGCTGAGCCGCGCGACACCTGCCTGCTCATCTGCCTGATACTCGCCAGCTGAGCCGCGCGACACCTGCCTGCTCATCTGCCTGATACTCGCCAGCTGAGCCGCGCGACACCTGCCTGCTCATCTGCCTGATACTCGCCAGCTGAGCCGCGCGACACCTGCCTGCTCATCTGCCTGATACTCGCCAGCTGAGCCGCGCGACACCTGCCTGCTCATCTGCCTGATACTCGCCAGCTGAGCCGCGCGACACCTGCCTGCTCATCTGCCTGATACTCGCCAGCTGAGCCGCGCGACACCTGCCTGCTCATCTGCCTGATACTCGCCAGCTGAGCCGCGCGACACCTGCCTGCTCATCTGCCTGATACTCGCCAGCTGAGCCGCGCGACACCTGCCTGCTCATCTGCCTGATACTCGCCAGCTGAGCCGCGCGACACCTGCCTGCTCATCTGCCTGATACTCGCCAGCTGAGCCGCGCGACACCTGCCTGCTCATCTGCCTGATACTCGCCAGCTGAGCCGCGCGACACCTGCCTGCTCATCTGCCTGATACTCGCCAGCTGAGCCGCGCGACACCTGCCTGCTCATCTGCCTGATACTCGCCAGCTGAGCCGCGCGACACCTGCCTGCTCATCTGCCTGATACTCGCCAGCTGAGCCGCGCGACACCTGCCTGCTCATCTGCCTGATACTCGCCAGCTGAGCCGCGCGACACCTGCCTGCTCATCTGCCTGATACTCGCCAGCTGAGCCGCGCGACACCTGCCTGCTCATCTGCCTGATACTCGCCAGCTGAGCCGCGCGACACCTGCCTGCTCATCTGCCTGATACTCGCCAGCTGAGCCGCGCGACACCTGCCTGCTCATCTGCCTGATACTCGCCAGCTGAGCCGCGCGACACCTGCCTGCTCATCTGCCTGATACTCGCCAGCTGAGCCGCGCGACACCTGCCTGCTCATCTGCCTGATACTCGCCAGCTGAGCCGCGCGACACCTGCCTGCTCATCTGCCTGATACTCGCCAGCTGAGCCGCGCGACACCTGCCTGCTCATCTGCCTGATACTCGCCAGCTGAGCCGCGCGACACCTGCCTGCTCATCTGCCTGATACTCGCCAGCTGAGCCGCGCGACACCTGCCTGCTCATCTGCCTGATACTCGCCAGCTGAGCCGCGCGACACCTGCCTGCTCATCTGCCTGATACTCGCCAGCTGAGCCGCGCGACACCTGCCTGCTCATCTGCCTGATACTCGCCAGCTGAGCCGCGCGACACCTGCCTGCTCATCTGCCTGATACTCGCCAGCTGAGCCGCGCGACACCTGCCTGCTCATCTGCCTGATACTCGCCAGCTGAGCCGCGCGACACCTGCCTGCTCATCTGCCTGATACTCGCCAGCTGAGCCGCGCGACACCTGCCTGCTCATCTGCCTGATACTCGCCAGCTGAGCCGCGCGACACCTGCCTGCTCATCTGCCTGATACTCGCCAGCTGAGCCGCGCGACACCTGCCTGCTCATCTGCCTGATACTCGCCAGCTGAGCCGCGCGACACCTGCCTGCTCATCTGCCTGATACTCGCCAGCTGAGCCGCGCGACACCTGCCTGCTCATCTGCCTGATACTCGCCAGCTGAGCCGCGCGACACCTGCCTGCTCATCTGCCTGATACTCGCCAGCTGAGCCGCGCGACACCTGCCTGCTCATCTGCCTGATACTCGCCAGCTGAGCCGCGCGACACCTGCCTGCTCATCTGCCTGATACTCGCCAGCTGAGCCGCGCGACACCTGCCTGCTCATCTGCCTGATACTCGCCAGCTGAGCCGCGCGACACCTGCCTGCTCATCTGCCTGATACTCGCCAGCTGAGCCGCGCGACACCTGCCTGCTCATCTGCCTGATACTCGCCAGCTGAGCCGCGCGACACCTGCCTGCTCATCTGCCTGATACTCGCCAGCTGAGCCGCGCGACACCTGCCTGCTCATCTGCCTGATACTCGCCAGCTGAGCCGCGCGACACCTGCCTGCTCATCTGCCTGATACTCGCCAGCTGAGCCGCGCGACACCTGCCTGCTCATCTGCCTGATACTCGCCAGCTGAGCCGCGCGACACCTGCCTGCTCATCTGCCTGATACTCGCCAGCTGAGCCGCGCGACACCTGCCTGCTCATCTGCCTGATACTCGCCAGCTGAGCCGCGCGACACCTGCCTGCTCATCTGCCTGATACTCGCCAGCTGAGCCGCGCGACACCTGCCTGCTCATCTGCCTGATACTCGCCAGCTGAGCCGCGCGACACCTGCCTGCTCATCTGCCTGATACTCGCCAGCTGAGCCGCGCGACACCTGCCTGCTCATCTGCCTGATACTCGCCAGCTGAGCCGCGCGACACCTGCCTGCTCATCTGCCTGATACTCGCCAGCTGAGCCGCGCGACACCTGCCTGCTCATCTGCCTGATACTCGCCAGCTGAGCCGCGCGACACCTGCCTGCTCATCTGCCTGATACTCGCCAGCTGAGCCGCGCGACACCTGCCTGCTCATCTGCCTGATACTCGCCAGCTGAGCCGCGCGACACCTGCCTGCTCATCTGCCTGATACTCGCCAGCTGAGCCGCGCGACACCTGCCTGCTCATCTGCCTGATACTCGCCAGCTGAGCCGCGCGACACCTGCCTGCTCATCTGCCTGATACTCGCCAGCTGAGCCGCGCGACACCTGCCTGCTCATCTGCCTGATACTCGCCAGCTGAGCCGCGCGACACCTGCCTGCTCATCTGCCTGATACTCGCCAGCTGAGCCGCGCGACACCTGCCTGCTCATCTGCCTGATACTCGCCAGCTGAGCCGCGCGACACCTGCCTGCTCATCTGCCTGATACTCGCCAGCTGAGCCGCGCGACACCTGCCTGCTCATCTGCCTGATACTCGCCAGCTGAGCCGCGCGACACCTGCCTGCTCATCTGCCTGATACTCGCCAGCTGAGCCGCGCGACACCTGCCTGCTCATCTGCCTGATACTCGCCAGCTGAGCCGCGCGACACCTGCCTGCTCATCTGCCTGATACTCGCCAGCTGAGCCGCGCGACACCTGCCTGCTCATCTGCCTGATACTCGCCAGCTGAGCCGCGCGACACCTGCCTGCTCATCTGCCTGATACTCGCCAGCTGAGCCGCGCGACACCTGCCTGCTCATCTGCCTGATACTCGCCAGCTGAGCCGCGCGACACCTGCCTGCTCATCTGCCTGATACTCGCCAGCTGAGCCGCGCGACACCTGCCTGCTCATCTGCCTGATACTCGCCAGCTGAGCCGCGCGACACCTGCCTGCTCATCTGCCTGATACTCGCCAGCTGAGCCGCGCGACACCTGCCTGCTCATCTGCCTGATACTCGCCAGCTGAGCCGCGCGACACCTGCCTGCTCATCTGCCTGATACTCGCCAGCTGAGCCGCGCGACACCTGCCTGCTCATCTGCCTGATACTCGCCAGCTGAGCCGCGCGACACCTGCCTGCTCATCTGCCTGATACTCGCCAGCTGAGCCGCGCGACACCTGCCTGCTCATCTGCCTGATACTCGCCAGCTGAGCCGCGCGACACCTGCCTGCTCATCTGCCTGATACTCGCCAGCTGAGCCGCGCGACACCTGCCTGCTCATCTGCCTGATACTCGCCAGCTGAGCCGCGCGACACCTGCCTGCTCATCTGCCTGATACTCGCCAGCTGAGCCGCGCGACACCTGCCTGCTCATCTGCCTGATACTCGCCAGCTGAGCCGCGCGACACCTGCCTGCTCATCTGCCTGATACTCGCCAGCTGAGCCGCGCGACACCTGCCTGCTCATCTGCCTGATACTCGCCAGCTGAGCCGCGCGACACCTGCCTGCTCATCTGCCTGATACTCGCCAGCTGAGCCGCGCGACACCTGCCTGCTCATCTGCCTGATACTCGCCAGCTGAGCCGCGCGACACCTGCCTGCTCATCTGCCTGATACTCGCCAGCTGAGCCGCGCGACACCTGCCTGCTCATCTGCCTGATACTCGCCAGCTGAGCCGCGCGACACCTGCCTGCTCATCTGCCTGATACTCGCCAGCTGAGCCGCGCGACACCTGCCTGCTCATCTGCCTGATACTCGCCAGCTGAGCCGCGCGACACCTGCCTGCTCATCTGCCTGATACTCGCCAGCTGAGCCGCGCGACACCTGCCTGCTCATCTGCCTGATACTCGCCAGCTGAGCCGCGCGACACCTGCCTGCTCATCTGCCTGATACTCGCCAGCTGAGCCGCGCGACACCTGCCTGCTCATCTGCCTGATACTCGCCAGCTGAGCCGCGCGACACCTGCCTGCTCATCTGCCTGATACTCGCCAGCTGAGCCGCGCGACACCTGCCTGCTCATCTGCCTGATACTCGCCAGCTGAGCCGCGCGACACCTGCCTGCTCATCTGCCTGATACTCGCCAGCTGAGCCGCGCGACACCTGCCTGCTCATCTGCCTGATACTCGCCAGCTGAGCCGCGCGACACCTGCCTGCTCATCTGCCTGATACTCGCCAGCTGAGCCGCGCGACACCTGCCTGCTCATCTGCCTGATACTCGCCAGCTGAGCCGCGCGACACCTGCCTGCTCATCTGCCTGATACTCGCCAGCTGAGCCGCGCGACACCTGCCTGCTCATCTGCCTGATACTCGCCAGCTGAGCCGCGCGACACCTGCCTGCTCATCTGCCTGATACTCGCCAGCTGAGCCGCGCGACACCTGCCTGCTCATCTGCCTGATACTCGCCAGCTGAGCCGCGCGACACCTGCCTGCTCATCTGCCTGATACTCGCCAGCTGAGCCGCGCGACACCTGCCTGCTCATCTGCCTGATACTCGCCAGCTGAGCCGCGCGACACCTGCCTGCTCATCTGCCTGATACTCGCCAGCTGAGCCGCGCGACACCTGCCTGCTCATCTGCCTGATACTCGCCAGCTGAGCCGCGCGACACCTGCCTGCTCATCTGCCTGATACTCGCCAGCTGAGCCGCGCGACACCTGCCTGCTCATCTGCCTGATACTCGCCAGCTGAGCCGCGCGACACCTGCCTGCTCATCTGCCTGATACTCGCCAGCTGAGCCGCGCGACACCTGCCTGCTCATCTGCCTGATACTCGCCAGCTGAGCCGCGCGACACCTGCCTGCTCATCTGCCTGATACTCGCCAGCTGAGCCGCGCGACACCTGCCTGCTCATCTGCCTGATACTCGCCAGCTGAGCCGCGCGACACCTGCCTGCTCATCTGCCTGATACTCGCCAGCTGAGCCGCGCGACACCTGCCTGCTCATCTGCCTGATACTCGCCAGCTGAGCCGCGCGACACCTGCCTGCTCATCTGCCTGATACTCGCCAGCTGAGCCGCGCGACACCTGCCTGCTCATCTGCCTGATACTCGCCAGCTGAGCCGCGCGACACCTGCCTGCTCATCTGCCTGATACTCGCCAGCTGAGCCGCGCGACACCTGCCTGCTCATCTGCCTGATACTCGCCAGCTGAGCCGCGCGACACCTGCCTGCTCATCTGCCTGATACTCGCCAGCTGAGCCGCGCGACACCTGCCTGCTCATCTGCCTGATACTCGCCAGCTGAGCCGCGCGACACCTGCCTGCTCATCTGCCTGATACTCGCCAGCTGAGCCGCGCGACACCTGCCTGCTCATCTGCCTGATACTCGCCAGCTGAGCCGCGCGACACCTGCCTGCTCATCTGCCTGATACTCGCCAGCTGAGCCGCGCGACACCTGCCTGCTCATCTGCCTGATACTCGCCAGCTGAGCCGCGCGACACCTGCCTGCTCATCTGCCTGATACTCGCCAGCTGAGCCGCGCGACACCTGCCTGCTCATCTGCCTGATACTCGCCAGCTGAGCCGCGCGACACCTGCCTGCTCATCTGCCTGATACTCGCCAGCTGAGCCGCGCGACACCTGCCTGCTCATCTGCCTGATACTCGCCAGCTGAGCCGCGCGACACCTGCCTGCTCATCTGCCTGATACTCGCCAGCTGAGCCGCGCGACACCTGCCTGCTCATCTGCCTGATACTCGCCAGCTGAGCCGCGCGACACCTGCCTGCTCATCTGCCTGATACTCGCCAGCTGAGCCGCGCGACACCTGCCTGCTCATCTGCCTGATACTCGCCAGCTGAGCCGCGCGACACCTGCCTGCTCATCTGCCTGATACTCGCCAGCTGAGCCGCGCGACACCTGCCTGCTCATCTGCCTGATACTCGCCAGCTGAGCCGCGCGACACCTGCCTGCTCATCTGCCTGATACTCGCCAGCTGAGCCGCGCGACACCTGCCTGCTCATCTGCCTGATACTCGCCAGCTGAGCCGCGCGACACCTGCCTGCTCATCTGCCTGATACTCGCCAGCTGAGCCGCGCGACACCTGCCTGCTCATCTGCCTGATACTCGCCAGCTGAGCCGCGCGACACCTGCCTGCTCATCTGCCTGATACTCGCCAGCTGAGCCGCGCGACACCTGCCTGCTCATCTGCCTGATACTCGCCAGCTGAGCCGCGCGACACCTGCCTGCTCATCTGCCTGATACTCGCCAGCTGAGCCGCGCGACACCTGCCTGCTCATCTGCCTGATACTCGCCAGCTGAGCCGCGCGACACCTGCCTGCTCATCTGCCTGATACTCGCCAGCTGAGCCGCGCGACACCTGCCTGCTCATCTGCCTGATACTCGCCAGCTGAGCCGCGCGACACCTGCCTGCTCATCTGCCTGATACTCGCCAGCTGAGCCGCGCGACACCTGCCTGCTCATCTGCCTGATACTCGCCAGCTGAGCCGCGCGACACCTGCCTGCTCATCTGCCTGATACTCGCCAGCTGAGCCGCGCGACACCTGCCTGCTCATCTGCCTGATACTCGCCAGCTGAGCCGCGCGACACCTGCCTGCTCATCTGCCTGATACTCGCCAGCTGAGCCGCGCGACACCTGCCTGCTCATCTGCCTGATACTCGCCAGCTGAGCCGCGCGACACCTGCCTGCTCATCTGCCTGATACTCGCCAGCTGAGCCGCGCGACACCTGCCTGCTCATCTGCCTGATACTCGCCAGCTGAGCCGCGCGACACCTGCCTGCTCATCTGCCTGATACTCGCCAGCTGAGCCGCGCGACACCTGCCTGCTCATCTGCCTGATACTCGCCAGCTGAGCCGCGCGACACCTGCCTGCTCATCTGCCTGATACTCGCCAGCTGAGCCGCGCGACACCTGCCTGCTCATCTGCCTGATACTCGCCAGCTGAGCCGCGCGACACCTGCCTGCTCATCTGCCTGATACTCGCCAGCTGAGCCGCGCGACACCTGCCTGCTCATCTGCCTGATACTCGCCAGCTGAGCCGCGCGACACCTGCCTGCTCATCTGCCTGATACTCGCCAGCTGAGCCGCGCGACACCTGCCTGCTCATCTGCCTGATACTCGCCAGCTGAGCCGCGCGACACCTGCCTGCTCATCTGCCTGATACTCGCCAGCTGAGCCGCGCGACACCTGCCTGCTCATCTGCCTGATACTCGCCAGCTGAGCCGCGCGACACCTGCCTGCTCATCTGCCTGATACTCGCCAGCTGAGCCGCGCGACACCTGCCTGCTCATCTGCCTGATACTCGCCAGCTGAGCCGCGCGACACCTGCCTGCTCATCTGCCTGATACTCGCCAGCTGAGCCGCGCGACACCTGCCTGCTCATCTGCCTGATACTCGCCAGCTGAGCCGCGCGACACCTGCCTGCTCATCTGCCTGATACTCGCCAGCTGAGCCGCGCGACACCTGCCTGCTCATCTGCCTGATACTCGCCAGCTGAGCCGCGCGACACCTGCCTGCTCATCTGCCTGATACTCGCCAGCTGAGCCGCGCGACACCTGCCTGCTCATCTGCCTGATACTCGCCAGCTGAGCCGCGCGACACCTGCCTGCTCATCTGCCTGATACTCGCCAGCTGAGCCGCGCGACACCTGCCTGCTCATCTGCCTGATACTCGCCAGCTGAGCCGCGCGACACCTGCCTGCTCATCTGCCTGATACTCGCCAGCTGAGCCGCGCGACACCTGCCTGCTCATCTGCCTGATACTCGCCAGCTGAGCCGCGCGACACCTGCCTGCTCATCTGCCTGATACTCGCCAGCTGAGCCGCGCGACACCTGCCTGCTCATCTGCCTGATACTCGCCAGCTGAGCCGCGCGACACCTGCCTGCTCATCTGCCTGATACTCGCCAGCTGAGCCGCGCGACACCTGCCTGCTCATCTGCCTGATACTCGCCAGCTGAGCCGCGCGACACCTGCCTGCTCATCTGCCTGATACTCGCCAGCTGAGCCGCGCGACACCTGCCTGCTCATCTGCCTGATACTCGCCAGCTGAGCCGCGCGACACCTGCCTGCTCATCTGCCTGATACTCGCCAGCTGAGCCGCGCGACACCTGCCTGCTCATCTGCCTGATACTCGCCAGCTGAGCCGCGCGACACCTGCCTGCTCATCTGCCTGATACTCGCCAGCTGAGCCGCGCGACACCTGCCTGCTCATCTGCCTGATACTCGCCAGCTGAGCCGCGCGACACCTGCCTGCTCATCTGCCTGATACTCGCCAGCTGAGCCGCGCGACACCTGCCTGCTCATCTGCCTGATACTCGCCAGCTGAGCCGCGCGACACCTGCCTGCTCATCTGCCTGATACTCGCCAGCTGAGCCGCGCGACACCTGCCTGCTCATCTGCCTGATACTCGCCAGCTGAGCCGCGCGACACCTGCCTGCTCATCTGCCTGATACTCGCCAGCTGAGCCGCGCGACACCTGCCTGCTCATCTGCCTGATACTCGCCAGCTGAGCCGCGCGACACCTGCCTGCTCATCTGCCTGATACTCGCCAGCTGAGCCGCGCGACACCTGCCTGCTCATCTGCCTGATACTCGCCAGCTGAGCCGCGCGACACCTGCCTGCTCATCTGCCTGATACTCGCCAGCTGAGCCGCGCGACACCTGCCTGCTCATCTGCCTGATACTCGCCAGCTGAGCCGCGCGACACCTGCCTGCTCATCTGCCTGATACTCGCCAGCTGAGCCGCGCGACACCTGCCTGCTCATCTGCCTGATACTCGCCAGCTGAGCCGCGCGACACCTGCCTGCTCATCTGCCTGATACTCGCCAGCTGAGCCGCGCGACACCTGCCTGCTCATCTGCCTGATACTCGCCAGCTGAGCCGCGCGACACCTGCCTGCTCATCTGCCTGATACTCGCCAGCTGAGCCGCGCGACACCTGCCTGCTCATCTGCCTGATACTCGCCAGCTGAGCCGCGCGACACCTGCCTGCTCATCTGCCTGATACTCGCCAGCTGAGCCGCGCGACACCTGCCTGCTCATCTGCCTGATACTCGCCAGCTGAGCCGCGCGACACCTGCCTGCTCATCTGCCTGATACTCGCCAGCTGAGCCGCGCGACACCTGCCTGCTCATCTGCCTGATACTCGCCAGCTGAGCCGCGCGACACCTGCCTGCTCATCTGCCTGATACTCGCCAGCTGAGCCGCGCGACACCTGCCTGCTCATCTGCCTGATACTCGCCAGCTGAGCCGCGCGACACCTGCCTGCTCATCTGCCTGATACTCGCCAGCTGAGCCGCGCGACACCTGCCTGCTCATCTGCCTGATACTCGCCAGCTCAGCCGCGCGACACCTGCCTGCTCATCTGCCTGATACTCGCCAGCTGAGCCGCGCGACACCTGCCTGCTCATCTGCCTGATACTCGCCAGCTGAACCGCGCGACACCTGCCTGCTCATCTGCCTGATACTCGCCAGCTGAGCCGCGCGACACCTGCCTGCTCATCTGCCTGATACTCGCCAGCTCAGCCGCGCGACACCTGCCTGCTCATCTGCCTGATACTCGCCAGCTGAGCCGCGCGACACCTGCCTGCTCATCTGCCTGATATTCGCCAGCTCAGCCGCGCGACACCTGCCTGCTCATCTGCCTGATACTCGCCAGCTGAGCCGCGCGACACCTGCCTGCTCATCTGCCTGATACTCGCCAGCTGAGCCGCGCGACACCTGCCTGCTCATCTGCCTGATACTCGCCAGCTGAGCCGCGCGACACCTGCCTGCTCATCTGCCTGATACTCGCCAGCTGAGACGCGCGACACCTGCCTGCTCATCTGCCTGATACTCGCCAGCTGAGCCGCGCGACACCTGCCTGCTCATCTGCCTGATACTCCCCAGCTGAGCCGCGCGACACCTGTCTGCTCATCTGCCTGATACTCGCCAGCTGAGCCGCGCGACACCTGCCTGCTCATCTGCCTGATACTCGCCAGCTGAGCCGCGCGACACCTGCCTGCTCATCTGCCTGATACTCGCCAGCTGAGCCGCGCGACACCTGCCTGCTCATCTGCCTGATACTCGCCAGCTGAGCCGCGCGACACCTGCCTGCTCATCTGCCTGATACTCGCCAGCTGAGCCGCGCGACACCTGCCTGCTCATCTGCCTGATACTCGCCAGCTGAGCCGCGCGACACCTGCCTGCTCATCTGCCTGATACTCGCCAGCTGAGCCGCGCGACACCTGCCTGCTCATCTGCCTGATACTCGCCAGCTGAGCCGCGCGACACCTGCCTGCTCATCTGCCTGATACTCGCCAGCTGAGCCGCGCGACACCTGCCTGCTCATCTGCCTGATACTCGCCAGCTGAGCCGCGCGACACCTGCCTGCTCATCTGCCTGATACTCGCCAGCTGAGCCGCGCGACACCTGCCTGCTCATCTGCCTGATACTCGCCAGCTCAGCCGCGCGACACCTGCCTGCTCATCTGCCTGATACTCGCCAGCTGAACCCCGCGACACCTGCCTGCTCATCTGCCTGATACTCGCCAGCTGAGCCGCGCGACACCTGCCTGCTCATCTGCCTGATACTCGCCAGCTGAGCCGCGCGACACCTGCCTGCTCATCTGCCTGATACTCGCCAGCTGAGCCGCGCGACACCTGCCTGCTCATCTGCCTGATACTCGCCAGCTGAGCCGCGCGACACCTGCCTGCTCATCTGCCTGATACTCGCCAGCTGAGCCGCGCGACACCTGCCTGCTCATCTGCCTGATACTCGCCAGCTGAGCCCCGCGACACCTGCCTGCTCATCTGCCTGATACTCGCCAGCTGAGCCGCGCGACACCTGCCTGCTCATCTGCCTGATACTCGCCAGCTGAGCCGCGCGACACCTGCCTGCTCATCTGCCTGATACTCGCCAGCTGAGCCGCGCGACACCTGCCTGCTCTACTGCCTGATACTCGCCAGCTGAGCCGCGCGACACCTGCCTGCTCATCTGCATGATACTCGCCAGCTGAGCCGCGCGACACCTGCCTGCTCATCTGCCTGATACTCGCCAGCTCAGCCGCGCGACACCTGCCTGATCATCTGCCTGATACTCGCCAGCTGAGCCGCGCGACACCTGCCTGCTCATCTGCCTGATACTCGCCAGCTGAGCCGCGCGACACCTGCCTGCTCATCTGCCTGATACTCGCCAGCTGAGCCGCGCGACACCTGCCTGCTCATCTGCCTGATACTCGCCAGCTGAGCCGCGCGACACCTGCCTGCTCATCTGCCTGATACTCGCCAGCTGAGCCGCGCGACACCTGCCTGCTCATCTGCCTGATACTCGCCAGCTGAGCCCCGCGACACCTGCCTGCTCATCTGCCTGATACTCGCCAGCTCAGCCGCGTGACACCTGCCTGCTCATCTGCCTGATACTCGCCAGCTGAGCCGCGCGACACCTGCCTGCTCATCTGCCTGATACTCGCCAGCTGAGCCGCGCGACACCTGCCTGCTCATCTGCCTGATACTCGCCAGCTGAGCCGCGCGACACCTGCCTGCTCATCTGCCTGATACTCGCCAGCTGAGCCGCGCGACACCTGCCTGCTCATCTGCCTGATACTCGCCAGCTGAGCCGCGCGACACCTGCCTGCTCATCTGCCTGATACTCGCCAGCTGAGCCGCGCGACACCTGCCTGCTCATCTGCCTGATACTCGCCAGCTGAGCCGCGCGACACCTGCCTGCTCATCTGCCTGATACTCGCCAGCTGAGCCGCGCGACACCTGCCTGCTCATCTGCCTGATACTCGCCAGCTGAGCCGCGCGACACCTGCCTGCTCATCTGCCTGATACTCGCCAGCTGAGCCGCGCGACACCTGCCTGCTCATCTGCCTGATACTCGCCAGCTCAGCCGCGCGACACCTGCCTGCTCATCTGCCTGATACTCGCCAGCTGAGCCGCGCGACACCTGCCTGCTCATCTGCCTGATACTCGCCAGCTGAGCCGCGCGACACCTGCCTGCTCATCTGCCTGATACTCGCCAGCTGAGCCGCGCGACACCTGCCTGCTCATCTGCCTGATACTCGCCAGCTGAGCCGCGCGACACCTGCCTGCTCATCTGCCTGATACTCGCCAGCTGAGCCGCGCGACACCTGCCTGCTCATCTGCCTGATACTCGCCAGCTGAGCCGCGCGACACCTGCCTGCTCATCTGCCTGATACTCGCCAGCTGAGCCGCGCGACACCTGCCTGCTCATCTGCCTGATACTCGCCAGCTGAGCCGCGCGACACCTGCCTGCTCATCTGCCTGATACTCGCCAGCTGAGCCGCGCGACACCTGCCTGCTCATCTGCCTGATACTCGCCAGCTGAGCCGCGCGACACCTGCCTGCTCATCTGCCTGATACTCGCCAGCTGAGCCGCGCGACACCTGCCTGCTCATCTGCCTGATACTCGCCAGCTGAGCCGCGCGACACCTGCCTGCTCATCTGCCTGATACTCGCCAGCTGAGCCGCGCGACACCTGCCTGCTCATCTGCCTGATACTCGCCAGCTGAGCCGCGCGACACCTGCCTGCTCATCTGCCTGATACTCGCCAGCTGAGCCGCGCGACACCTGCCTGCTCATCTGCCTGATACTCGCCAGCTGAGCCGCGCGACACCTGCCTGCTCATCTGCCTGATACTCGCCAGCTGAGCCGCGCGACACCTGCCTGCTCATCTGCCTGATACTCGCCAGCTGAGCCGCGCGACACCTGCCTGCTCATCTGCCTGATACTCGCCAGCTGAGCCGCGCGACACCTGCCTGCTCATCTGCCTGATACTCGCCAGCTGAGCCGCGCGACACCTGCCTGCTCATCTGCCTGATACTCGCCAGCTGAGCCGCGCGACACCTGCCTGCTCATCTGCCTGATACTCGCCAGCTGAGCCGCGCGACACCTGCCTGCTCATCTGCCTGATACTCGCCAGCTGAGCCGCGCGACACCTGCCTGCTCATCTGCCTGATACTCGCCAGCTGAGCCGCGCGACACCTGCCTGCTCATCTGCCTGATACTCGCCAGCTGAGCCGCGCGACACCTGCCTGCTCATCTGCCTGATACTCGCCAGCTGAGCCGCGCGACACCTGCCTGCTCATCTGCCTGATACTCGCCAGCTGAGCCGCGCGACACCTGCCTGCTCATCTGCCTGATACTCGCCAGCTGAGCCGCGCGACACCTGCCTGCTCATCTGCCTGATACTCGCCAGCTGAGCCGCGCGACACCTGCCTGCTCATCTGCCTGATACTCGCCAGCTGAGCCGCGCGACACCTGCCTGCTCATCTGCCTGATACTCGCCAGCTGAGCCGCGCGACACCTGCCTGCTCATCTGCCTGATACTCGCCAGCTGAGCCGCGCGACACCTGCCTGCTCATCTGCCTGATACTCGCCAGCTGAGCCGCGCGACACCTGCCTGCTCATCTGCCTGATACTCGCCAGCTGAGCCGCGCGACACCTGCCTGCTCATCTGCCTGATACTCGCCAGCTGAGCCGCGCGACACCTGCCTGCTCATCTGCCTGATACTCGCCAGCTGAGCCGCGCGACACCTGCCTGCTCATCTGCCTGATACTCGCCAGCTGAGCCGCGCGACACCTGCCTGCTCATCTGCCTGATACTCGCCAGCTGAGCCGCGCGACACCTGCCTGCTCATCTGCCTGATACTCGCCAGCTGAGCCGCGCGACACCTGCCTGCTCATCTGCCTGATACTCGCCAGCTGAGCCGCGCGACACCTGCCTGCTCATCTGCCTGATACTCGCCAGCTGAGCCGCGCGACACCTGCCTGCTCATCTGCCTGATACTCGCCAGCTGAGCCGCGCGACACCTGCCTGCTCATCTGCCTGATACTCGCCAGCTGAGCCGCGCGACACCTGCCTGCTCATCTGCCTGATACTCGCCAGCTGAGCCGCGCGACACCTGCCTGCTCATCTGCCTGATACTCGCCAGCTGAGCCGCGCGACACCTGCCTGCTCATCTGCCTGATACTCGCCAGCTGAGCCGCGCGACACCTGCCTGCTCATCTGCCTGATACTCGCCAGCTGAGCCGCGCGACACCTGCCTGCTCAGCTGCCTGATACTCGCCAGCTGAGCCGCGCGACACCTGCCTGCTCATCTGCCTGATACTCGCCAGCTGAGCCGCGCGACACCTGCCTGCTCATCTGCCTGATACTCGCCAGCTGAGCCGCGCGACACCTGCCTGCTCATCTGCCTGATACTCGCCAGCTGAGCCGCGCGACACCTGCCTGCTCATCTGCCTGATATTCGCCAGCTGAGCCCCGCGACACCTGCCTGCTCATCTGCCTGATACTCGCCAGCTGAGCCGCGCGACACCTGCCTGCTCATCTGCCTGATACTCGCCAGCTGAGCCGCGCGACACCTGCCTGCTCATCTGCCTGATACTCGCCAGCTGAGCCGCGCGACACCTGCCTGCTCATCTGCCTGATACTCGCCAGCTGAGCCGCGCGACACCTGCCTGCTCATCTGCCTGATACTCGCCAGCTGAGCCGCGCGACACCTGCCTGCTCATCTGCCTGATACTCGCCAGCTGAGCCGCGCGACACCTGCCTGCTCATCTGCCTGATACTCGCCAGCTGAGCCGCGCGACACCTGCCTGCTCATCTGCCTGATACTCGCCAGCTGAGCCGCGCGACACCTGCCTGCTCATCTGCCTGATACTCGCCAGCTGAGCCGCGCGACACCTGCCTGCTCATCTGCCTGATACTCGCCAGCTGAGCCGCGCGACACCTGCCTGCTCATCTGCCTGATACTCGCCAGCTGAGCCGCGCGACACCTGCCTGCTCATCTGCCTGATACTCGCCAGCTGAGCCGCGCGACACCTGCCTGCTCATCTGCCTGATACTCGCCAGCTGAGCCGCGCGACACCTGCCTGCTCATCTGCCTGATACTCGCCAGCTGAGCCGCGCGACACCTGCCTGCTCATCTGCCTGATACTCGCCAGCTGAGCCGCGCGACACCTGCCTGCTCATCTGCCTGATACTCGCCAGCTGAGCCGCGCGACACCTGCCTGCTCATCTGCCTGATACTCGCCAGCTGAGCCGCGCGACACCTGCCTGCTCATCTGCCTGATACTCGCCAGCTGAGCCGCGCGACACCTGCCTGCTCATCTGCCTGATACTCGCCAGCTGAGCCGCGCGACACCTGCCTGCTCATCTGCCTGATACTCGCCAGCTGAGCCGCGCGACACCTGCCTGCTCATCTGCCTGATACTCGCCAGCTGAGCCGCGCGACACCTGCCTGCTCATCTGCCTGATACTCGCCAGCTGAGCCGCGCGACACCTGCCTGCTCATCTGCCTGATACTCGCCAGCTGAGCCGCGCGACACCTGCCTGCTCATCTGCCTGATACTCGCCAGCTGAGCCGCGCGACACCTGCCTGCTCATCTGCCTGATACTCGCCAGCTGAGCCGCGCGACACCTGCCTGCTCATCTGCCTGATACTCGCCAGCTGAGCCGCGCGACACCTGCCTGCTCATCTGCCTGATACTCGCCAGCTGAGCCGCGCGACACCTGCCTGCTCATCTGCCTGATACTCGCCAGCTGAGCCGCGCGACACCTGCCTGCTCATCTGCCTGATACTCGCCAGCTGAGCCGCGCGACACCTGCCTGCTCATCTGCCTGATACTCGCCAGCTGAGCCGCGCGACACCTGCCTGCTCATCTGCCTGATACTCGCCAGCTGAGCCGCGCGACACCTGCCTGCTCATCTGCCTGATACTCGCCAGCTGAGCCGCGCGACACCTGCCTGCTCATCTGCCTGATACTCGCCAGCTGAGCCGCGCGACACCTGCCTGCTCATCTGCCTGATACTCGCCAGCTGAGCCGCGCGACACCTGCCTGCTCATCTGCCTGATACTCGCCAGCTGAGCCGCGCGACACCTGCCTGCTCATCTGCCTGATACTCGCCAGCTGAGCCGCGCGACACCTGCCTGCTCATCTGCCTGATACTCGCCAGCTGAGCCGCGCGACACCTGCCTGCTCATCTGCCTGATACTCGCCAGCTGAGCCGCGCGACACCTGCCTGCTCATCTGCCTGATACTCGCCAGCTGAGCCGCGCGACACCTGCCTGCTCATCTGCCTGATACTCGCCAGCTGAGCCGCGCGACACCTGCCTGCTCATCTGCCTGATACTCGCCAGCTGAGCCGCGCGACACCTGCCTGCTCATCTGCCTGATACTCGCCAGCTGAGCCGCGCGACACCTGCCTGCTCATCTGCCTGATACTCGCCAGCTGAGCCGCGCGACACCTGCCTGCTCATCTGCCTGATACTCGCCAGCTGAGCCGCGCGACACCTGCCTGCTCATCTGCCTGATACTCGCCAGCTGAGCCGCGCGACACCTGCCTGCTCATCTGCCTGATACTCGCCAGCTGAGCCGCGCGACACCTGCCTGCTCATCTGCCTGATACTCGCCAGCTGAGCCGCGCGACACCTGCCTGCTCATCTGCCTGATACTCGCCAGCTGAGCCGCGCGACACCTGCCTGCTCATCTGCCTGATACTCGCCAGCTGAGCCGCGCGACACCTGCCTGCTCATCTGCCTGATACTCGCCAGCTGAGCCGCGCGACACCTGCCTGCTCATCTGCCTGATACTCGCCAGCTGAGCCGCGCGACACCTGCCTGCTCATCTGCCTGATACTCGCCAGCTGAGCCGCGCGACACCTGCCTGCTCATCTGCCTGATACTCGCCAGCTGAGCCGCGCGACACCTGCCTGCTCATCTGCCTGATACTCGCCAGCTGAGCCGCGCGACACCTGCCTGCTCATCTGCCTGATACTCGCCAGCTGAGCCGCGCGACACCTGCCTGCTCATCTGCCTGATACTCGCCAGCTGAGCCGCGCGACACCTGCCTGCTCATCTGCCTGATACTCGCCAGCTGAGCCGCGCGACACCTGCCTGCTCATCTGCCTGATACTCGCCAGCTGAGCCGCGCGACACCTGCCTGCTCATCTGCCTGATACTCGCCAGCTGAGCCGCGCGACACCTGCCTGCTCATCTGCCTGATACTCGCCAGCTGAGCCGCGCGACACCTGCCTGCTCATCTGCCTGATACTCGCCAGCTGAGCCGCGCGACACCTGCCTGCTCATCTGCCTGATACTCGCCAGCTGAGCCGCGCGACACCTGCCTGCTCATCTGCCTGATACTCGCCAGCTGAGCCGCGCGACACCTGCCTGCTCATCTGCCTGATACTCGCCAGCTGAGCCGCGCGACACCTGCCTGCTCATCTGCCTGATACTCGCCAGCTGAGCCGCGCGACACCTGCCTGCTCATCTGCCTGATACTCGCCAGCTGAGCCGCGCGACACCTGCCTGCTCATCTGCCTGATACTCGCCAGCTGAGCCGCGCGACACCTGCCTGCTCATCTGCCTGATACTCGCCAGCTGAGCCGCGCGACACCTGCCTGCTCATCTGCCTGATACTCGCCAGCTGAGCCGCGCGACACCTGCCTGCTCATCTGCCTGATACTCGCCAGCTGAGCCGCGCGACACCTGCCTGCTCATCTGCCTGATACTCGCCAGCTGAGCCGCGCGACACCTGCCTGCTCATCTGCCTGATACTCGCCAGCTGAGCCGCGCGACACCTGCCTGCTCATCTGCCTGATACTCGCCAGCTGAGCCGCGCGACACCTGCCTGCTCATCTGCCTGATACTCGCCAGCTGAGCCGCGCGACACCTGCCTGCTCATCTGCCTGATACTCGCCAGCTGAGCCCCGCGACACCTGCCTGCTCATCTGCCTGATACTCGCCAGCTGAGCCGCGCGACACCTGCCTGCTCATCTGCCTGATACTCGCCAGCTGAGCCGCGCGACACCTGCCTGCTCATCTGCCTGATACTCGCCAGCTGAGCCGCGCGACACCTGCCTGCTCATCTGCCTGATACTCGCCAGCTGAGCCCCGCGACACCTGCCTGCTCATCTGCCTGATACTCGCCAGCTGAGCCGCGCGACACCTGCCTGCTCATCTGCCTGATACTCGCCAGCTGAGCCGCGCGACACCTGCCTGCTCATCTGCCTGATACTCGCCAGCTGAGCCGCGCGACACCTGCCTGCTCATCTGCCTGATACTCGCCAGCTGAGCCGCGCGACACCTGCCTGCTCATCTGCCTGATACTCGCCAGCTGAGCCCCGCGACACCTGCCTGCTCATCTGCCTGATACTCGCCAGCTGAGCCGCGCGACACCTGCCTGCTCATCTGCCTGATACTCGCCAGCTGAGCCGCGCGACACCTGCCTGCTCATCTGCCTGATACTCGCCAGCTGAGCCGCGCGACACCTGCCTGCTCATCTGCCTGATACTCGCCAGCTGAGCCGCGCGACACCTGCCTGCTCATCTGCCTGATACTCGCCAGCTGAGCCGCGCGACACCTGCCTGCTCATCTGCCTGATACTCGCCAGCTGAGCCGCGCGACACCTGCCTGCTCATCTGCCTGATACTCGCCAGCTGAGCCGCGCGACACCTGCCTGCTCATCTGCCTGATACTCGCCAGCTGAGCCGCGCGACACCTGCCTGCTCATCTGCCTGATACTCGCCAGCTGAGCCGCGCGACACCTGCCTGCTCATCTGCCTGATACTCGCCAGCTGAGCCGCGCGACACCTGCCTGCTCATCTGCCTGATACTCGCCAGCTGAGCCGCGCGACACCTGCCTGCTCATCTGCCTGATACTCGCCAGCTGAGCCGCGCGACACCTGCCTGCTCATCTGCCTGATACTCGCCAGCTGAGCCGCGCGACACCTGCCTGCTCATCTGCCTGATACTCGCCAGCTGAGCCGCGCGACACCTGCCTGCTCATCTGCCTGATACTCGCCAGCTGAGCCGCGCGACACCTGCCTGCTCATCTGCCTGATACTCGCCAGCTGAGCCGCGCGACACCTGCCTGCTCATCTGCCTGATACTCGCCAGCTGAGCCGCGCGACACCTGCCTGCTCATCTGCCTGATACTCGCCAGCTGAGCCGCGCGACACCTGCCTGCTCATCTGCCTGATACTCGCCAGCTGAGCCGCGCGACACCTGCCTGCTCATCTGCCTGATACTCGCCAGCTGAGCCGCGCGACACCTGCCTGCTCATCTGCCTGATACTCGCCAGCTGAGCCGCGCGACACCTGCCTGCTCATCTGCCTGATACTCGCCAGCTGAGCCGCGCGACACCTGCCTGCTCATCTGCCTGATACTCGCCAGCTGAGCCGCGCGACACCTGCCTGCTCATCTGCCTGATACTCGCCAGCTGAGCCGCGCGACACCTGCCTGCTCATCTGCCTGATACTCGCCAGCTGAGCCGCGCGACACCTGCCTGCTCATCTGCCTGATACTCGCCAGCTGAGCCGCGCGACACCTGCCTGCTCATCTGCCTGATACTCGCCAGCTGAGCCGCGCGACACCTGCCTGCTCATCTGCCTGATACTCGCCAGCTGAGCCGCGCGACACCTGCCTGCTCATCTGCCTGATACTCGCCAGCTGAGCCGCGCGACACCTGCCTGCTCATCTACCTGATACTCGCCAGCTGAGCCGCGCGACACCTGCCTGCTCATCTGCCTGATACTCGCCAGCTGAGCCGCGCGACACCTGCCTGCTCATCTGCCTGATACTCGCCAGCTGAGCCGCGCGACACCTGCCTGCTCATCTGCCTGATACTCGCCAGCTGAGCCGCGCGACACCTGCCTGCTCATCTGCCTGATACTCGCCAGCTGAGCCGCGCGACACCTGCCTGCTCATCTGCCTGATACTCGCCAGCTGAGCCGCGCGACACCTGCCTGCTCATCTGCCTGATACTCGCCAGCTGAGCCGCGCGACACCTGCCTGCTCATCTGCCTGATACTCGCCAGCTGAGCCGCGCGACACCTGCCTGCTCATCTGCCTGATACTCGCCAGCTGAGCCGCGCGACACCTGCCTGCTCATCTGCCTGATACTCGCCAGCTGAGCCCCGCGACACCTGATTGCTCATCTGCCTGATACTCGCCAGCTGAGCCGCGCGACACCTGCCTGCTCATCTGCCTGATACTCGCCAGCTGAGCGCCGCGACACCTGATTGCTCATCTGCCTGATACTCGCCAGCTGAGCCGCGCGACACCTGCCTGCTCATCTGCCTGATACTCGCCAGCTGAGCCGCGCGACACCTGCCTGCTCATCTGCCTGATACTACCCAGCTGAGCCCCGCGACTCCTGCCTGCTCATCTGCCTGATACTCGCCAGCTGAGCCGCGCGACACCTGCCTGCTCATCTGCCAGATACTCGCCAGCTGAGCCGCGCGACACCTGCCTGCTCATCTGCCTGATACTCGCCAGCTGAGCCGCGCGACACCTGCCTGCTCATCTGCCTGATACTCGCCAGCTGAGCCGCGCGACACCTGCCTGCTCATCTGCCTGATACTCGCCAGCTGAGCCGCGCGACACCTGCCTGCTCATCTGCCTGATACTCGCCAGCTGAGCCGCGCGACACCTGCCTGCTCATCTGCCTGATACTCGCCAGCTGAGCCGCGCGACACCTGCCTGCTCATCTGCCTGATACTCGCCAGCTGAGCCGCGCGACACCTGCCTGCTCATCTGCCTGATACTCGCCAGCTGAGCCGCGCGACACCTGCCTGCTCATCTGCCTGATATTCGCCAGCTGAGCCGCCGGACACCTGCCTGCTCATCTGCCTGATACTCGCCCGCTGAGCCGCGCGACACCTGCCTGCTCATCTGCCTGATACTCGCCAGCTGAGCCGCGCGACACCTGCCTGCTCATCTGCCTGATACTCGCCAGCTGAGCCGCGCGACACCTGCCTGCTCATCTGCCTGATACTCGCCAGCTGAGCCGCGCGACACCTGCCTGCTCATCTGCCTGATACTCGCCAGCTGAGCCGCGCGACACCTGCCTGCTCATCTGCCTGATACTCGCCAGCTGAGCCGCGCGACACCTGCCTGCTCATCTGCCTGATACTCGCCAGCTGAGCCGCGCGACACCTGCCTGCTCATCTGCCTGATGCTCGCCAGCTGAGCCGCGCGACACCTGCTTGCTCATCTGCCTGATACTCGCCAGCTGAGCCGCGCGACACCTGCCTGCTCATCTGCCTGATACTCGCCAGCTGAGCCGCGCGACACCTGCCTGCTCATCTGCCTGATACTCGCCAGCTGAGCCGCGCGACACCTGCCTGCTCATCTGCCTGATACTCGCCAGCTGAGCCGCGCGACACCTGCCTGCTCATCTGCCTGATACTCGCCAGCTGAGCCGCGCGACACCTGCCTGCTCATCTGCCTGATACTCGCCAGCTGAGCCGCGCGACACCTGCCTGCTCATCTGCCTGATACTCGCCAGCTGAGCCGCGCGACACCTGCCTGCTCATCTGCCTGATACTCGCCAGCTGAGCCGCGCGACACCTGCCTGCTCATCTGCCTGATACTCGCCAGCTGAGCCGCGCGACACCTGCCTGCTCATCTGCCTGATACTCGCCAGCTGAGCCGCGCGACACCTGCCTGCTCATCTGCCTGATACTCGCCAGCTGAGCCGCGCGACACCTGCCTGCTCATCTGCCTGATACTCGCCAGCTGAGCCGCGCGACACCTGCCTGCTCATCTGCCTGATACTCGCCAGCTGAGCCGCGCGACACCTGCCTGCTCATCTGCCTGATACTCGCCAGCTGAGCCGCGCGACACCTGCCTGCTCATCTGCCTGATACTCGCCAGCTGAGCCGCGCGACACCTGCCTGCTCATCTGCCTGATACTCGCCAGCTGAGCCGCGCGACACCTGCCTGCTCATCTGCCTGATACTCGCCAGCTGAGCCGCGCGACACCTGCCTGCTCATCTGCCTGATACTCGCCAGCTGAGCCCCGCGACACCTGCCTGCTCATCTGCCTGATACTCGCCAGCTGAGCCCCGCGACACCTGCCTGCTCATCTGCCTGATACTCGCCAGCTGAGCCCCGCGACACCTGCCTGCTCATCTGCCTGATACTCGCCAGCTGAGCCGCGCGACACCTGCCTGCTCATCTGCCTGATACTCGCCAGCTGAGCCGCGCGACACCTGCCTGCTCATCTGCCTGATACTCGCCAGCTGAGCCGCGCGACACCTGCCTGCTCATCTGCCTGATACTCGCCAGCTGAGCCGCGCGACACCTGCCTGCTCATCTGCCTGATACTCGCCAGCTGAGCCGCGCGACACCTGCCTGCTCATCTGCCTGATACTCGCCAGCTGAGCCGCGCGACACCTGCCTGCTCATCTGCCTGATACTCGCCAGCTGAGCCGCGCGACACCTGCCTGCTCATCTGCCTGATACTCGCCAGCTGAGCCGCGCGACACCTGCCTGCTCATCTGCCTGATACTCGCCAGCTGAGCCGCGCGACACCTGCCTGCTCATCTGCCTGATACTCGCCAGCTGAGCCGCGCGACACCTGCCTGCTCATCTGCCTGATACTCGCCAGCTGAGCCGCGCGACACCTGCCTGCTCATCTGCCTGATACTCGCCAGCTGAGCCGCGCGACACCTGCCTGCTCATCTGCCTGATACTCGCCAGCTGAGCCGCGCGACACCTGCCTGCTCATCTGCCTGATACTCGCCAGCTGAGCCGCGCGACACCTGCCTGCTCATCTGCCTGATACTCGCCAGCTGAGCCGCGCGACACCTGCCTGCTCATCTGCCTGATACTCGCCAGCTGAGCCGCGCGACACCTGCCTGCTCATCTGCCTGATACTCGCCAGCTGAGCCGCGCGACACCTGCCTGCTCATCTGCCTGATACTCGCCAGCTGAGCCGCGCGACACCTGCCTGCTCATCTGCCTGATACTCGCCAGCTGAGCCGCGCGACACCTGCCTGCTCATCTGCCTGATACTCGCCAGCTGAGCCGCGCGACACCTGCCTGCTCATCTGCCTGATACTCGCCAGCTGAGCCGCGCGACACCTGCCTGCTCATCTGCCTGATACTCGCCAGCTGAGCCGCGCGACACCTGCCTGCTCATCTGCCTGATACTCGCCAGCTGAGCCGCGCGACACCTGCCTGCTCATCTGCCTGATACTCGCCAGCTGAGCCGCGCGACACCTGCCTGCTCATCTGCCTGATACTCGCCAGCTGAGCCGCGCGACACCTGCCTGCTCATCTGCCTGATACTCGCCAGCTGAGCCGCGCGACACCTGCCTGCTCATCTGCCTGATACTCGCCAGCTGAGCCGCGCGACACCTGCCTGCTCATCTGCCTGATACTCGCCAGCTGAGCCGCGCGACACCTGCCTGCTCATCTGCCTGATACTCGCCAGCTGAGCCGCGCGACACCTGCCTGCTCATCTGCCTGATACTCGCCAGCTGAGCCGCGCGACACCTGCCTGCTCATCTGCCTGATACTCGCCAGCTGAGCCGCGCGACACCTGCCTGCTCATCTGCCTGATACTCGCCAGCTGAGCCGCGCGACACCTGCCTGCTCATCTGCCTGATACTCGCCAGCTGAGCCGCGCGACACCTGCCTGCTCATCTGCCTGATACTCGCCAGCTGAGCCGCGCGACACCTGCCTGCTCATCTGCCTGATACTCGCCAGCTGAGCCCCGCGACACCTGCCTGCTCATCTGCCTGATACTCGCCAGCTGAGCCGCGCGACACCTGCCTGCTCATCTGCCTGATACTCGCCAGCTGAGCCGCGCGACACCTGCCTGCTCATCTGCCTGATACTCGCCAGCTGAGCCCCGCGACACCTGCCTGCTCATCTGCCTGATACTCGCCAGCTGAGCCCCGCGACACCTGCCTGCTCATCTGCCTGATACTCGCCAGCTGAGCCCCGCGACACCTGCCTGCTCATCTGCCTGATACTCGCCAGCTGAGCCGCGCGACACCTGCCTGCTCATCTGCCTGATACTCGCCAGCTGAGCCGCGCGACACCTGCCTGCTCATCTGCCTGATACTCGCCAGCTGAGCCGCGCGACACCTGCCTGCTCATCTGCCTGATACTCGCCAGCTGAGCCCCGCGACACCTGCCTGCTCATCTGCCTGATACTCGCCAGCTGAGCCGCGCGACACCTGCCTGCTCATCTGCCGGATACTCGCCAGCTGAGCCACGAGACACCTGCCTGCTCATCTGCCTGATACTCGCCAGCTGAGCCGCGCGACACCTGCCTGCTCATCTGCCTGATACTCGCCAGCTGAGCCGCGCGACACCTGCCTGCTCATCTGCCTGATACTCGCCAGCTGAGCCGCGCGAGACCTGCCTGCTCATCTGCCTGATACTCGCCAGCTGAGCCGCGCGACACCTGCCTGCTCATCTGCCTGATACTCGCCAGCTGAGCCGCGCGACACCTGCCTGCTCATCTGCCTGATACTCGCCAGCTGAGCCGCGCGACACCTGCCTGCTCATCTGCCGGATACTCGCCAGCTGAGCCGCGCGACACCTGCCTGCTCATCTGCCTGATACTCGCCAGCTGAGCCGCGCGACACCTGCCTGCTCATCTGCCTGATACTTGCCAGCTGAGCCGCGCGACACCTGCCTACTCATCTGCATGATACTCGCCAGCTGAGCCGCGCGACACCTGCCTGCTCATCTGCCTGATACTCGCCAGCTGAGCCGCGCGACACCTGCCTGCTCATCTGCCTGATACTCGCCAGCTGAGCCGCGCGACACCTGCCTGCTCATCTGCCTGATACTCGCCAGCTGAGCCGCGCGACACCTGCCTGCTCATCTGCCTGATACTCGCCAGCTGAGCCGCGCGACACCTGCCTGCTCATCTGCCTGATACTCGCCAGCTGAGCCGCGCGACACCTGCCTGCTCATCTGCCTGATACTCGCCAGCTGAGCCGCGCGACACCTGCCTGCTCATCTGCCTGATACTCGCCAGCTGAGCCGCGCGACACCTGCCTGCTCATCTGCCTGATACTCGCCAGCTGAGCCGCGCGACACCTGCCTGCTCATCTGCCTGATACTCGCCAGCTGAGCCGCGCGACACCTGCCTGCTCATCTGCCTGATACTCGCCAGCTGAGCCGCGCGACACCTGCCTGCTCATCTGCCTGATACTCGCCAGCTGAGCCGCGCGACACCTGCCTGCTCATCTGCCTGATACTCGCCAGCTGAGCCGCGCGACACCTGCCTGCTCATCTGCCTGATACTCGCCAGCTGAGCCGCGCGACACCTGCCTGCTCATCTGCCTGATACTCGCCAGCTGAGCCGCGCGACACCTGCCTGCTCATCTGCCTGATACTCGCCAGCTGAGCCGCGCGACACCTGCCTGCTCATCTGCCTGATACTCGCCAGCTGAGCCCCGCGACACCTGCCTGCTCATCTGCCTGATACTCGCCAGCTGAGCCGCGCGACACCTGCCTGCTCATCTGCCTGATACTCGCCAGCTGAGCCGCGCGACACCTGCCTGCTCATCTGCCTGATACTCGCCAGCTGAGCCGCGCGACACCTGCCTGCTCATCTGCCTGATACTCGCCAGCTGAGCCGCGCGACACCTGCCTGCTCATCTGCCTGATACTCGCCAGCTGAGCCACGCGACACCTGCCTGCTCATCTGCCTGATACTCGCCAGCTGAGCCGCGCGACACCTGCCTGCTCATCTGCCTGATACTCGCCAGCTGAGCCGCGCGACACCTGCCTGCTCATCTGCCTGATACTCGCCAGCTGAGCCCCGCGACACCTGCCTGCTCATCTGCCTGATACTCGCCAGCTGAGCCGCGCGACACCTGCCTGCTCATCTGCCTGATACTCGCCAGCTGAGCCGCGCGACACCTGCCTGCTCATCTGCCTGATACTCGCCAGCTGAGCCGCGCGACACCTGCCTGCTCATCTGCCTGATACTCGCCAGCTGAGCCGCGCGACACCTGCCTGCTCATCTGCCTGATACTCGCCAGCTGAGCCGCGCGACACCTGCCTGCTCATCTGCCTGATACTCGCCAGCTGAGCCCCGCGACACCTGCCTGCTCATCTGCCTGATACTCGCCAGCTCAGCCACGCGACACCTGCCTGCTCATCTGCCTGATACTCGCCAGCTGAGCCGCGCGACACCTGCCTGCTCATCTGCCTGATACTCGCCAGCTGAGCCCCGCGACACCTGCCTGCTCATCTGCCTGATACTCGCCAGCTGAGCCCCGCGACACCTGCCTGCTCATCTGCCTGATATTCGCCAGCTGAGCCCCGCGACACCTGCCTGCTCATCTGCCTGATACTCGCCAGCTGAGCCGCGCGACACCTGCCTGCTCATCTGCCTGATACTCGCCAGCTGAGCCGCGCGACCCCTGCCTGCTCATCTGCCTGATACTCGCCAGCTGAGCCGCGCGACACCTGCCTGCTCATCTGCCTGATACTCGCCAGCTGAGCCGCGCGACACCTGCCTGCTCATCTGCCTGATACTCGCCAGCTGAGCCGCGCGACACCTGCCTGCTCATCTGCCTGATACTCGCCAGCTGAGCCGCGCGACACCTGCCTGCTCATCTGCCTGATACTCGCCAGCTGAGCCGCGCGACACCTGCCTGCTCATCTGCCTGATACTCGCCAGCTGAGCCGCGCGACACCTGCCTGCTCATCTGCCTCATACTCGCCAGCTGAGCCGCGCGACACCTGCCTGCTCATCTGCCTGATACTCGCCAGCTGAGCCGCGCGACACCTGCCTGCTCATCTGCCTGATACTCGCCAGCTGAGCCGCGCGACACCTGCCTGCTCATCTGCCTGATACTCGCCAGCTGAGCCGCGCGACACCTGCCTGCTCATCTGCCTGATACTCGCCAGCTGAGCCGCGCGACACCTGCCTGCTCATCTGCCTGATACTCGCCAGCTGAGCCGCGCGACACCTGCCTGCTCATCTGCCTGATACTCGCCAGCTGAGCCGCGCGACACCTGCCTGCTCATCTGCCTGATACTCGCCAGCTGAGCCGCGCGACACCTGCCTGCTCATCTGCCTGATACTCGCCAGCTGAGCCGCGCGACACCTGCCTGCTCATCTGCCTGATACTCGCCAGCTGAGCCGCGCGACACCTGCCTGCTCATCTGCCTGATACTCGCCAGCTGAGCCGCGCGACACCTGCCTGCTCATCTGCCTGATACTCGCCAGCTGAGCCGCGCGACACCTGCCTGCTCATCTGCCTGATACTCGCCAGCTGAGCCGCGCGACACCTGCCTGCTCATCTGCCTGATACTCGCCAGCTGAGCCGCGCGACACCTGCCTGCTCATCTGCCTGATACTCGCCAGCTGAGCCCCGCGACACCTGCCTGCTCATCTGCCTGATACTCGCCAGCTGAGCCGCGCGACACCTGCCTGCTCATCTGCCTGATACTCGCCAGCTGAGCCGCGCGACACCTGCCTGCTCATCTGCCTGATACTCGCCAGCTGAGCCGCGCGACACCTGCCTGCTCATCTGCCTGATACTCGCCAGCTGAGCCCCGCGACACCTGCCTGCTCATCTGCCTGATACTCGCCAGCTGAGCCGCGCGACACCTGCCTGCTCATCTGCCTGATACTCGCCAGCTGAGCCCCGCGACACCTGCCTGCTCATCTGCCTGATACTCGCCAGCTGAGCCGCGCGACACCTGCCTGCTCATCTGCCTGATACTCGCCAGCTGAGCCGCGCGACACCTGCCTGCTCATCTGCCTGATACTCGCCAGCTGAGCCGCGCGACACCTGCCTGCTCATCTGCCTGATACTCGCCAGCTGAGCCGCGCGACACCTGCCTGCTCATCTGCCTGATACTCGCCAGCTGAGCCGCGCGACACCTGCCTGCTCATCTGCCTGATACTCGCCAGCTGAGCCGCGCGACACCTGCCTGCTCATCTGCCTGATACTCGCCAGCTGAGCCGCGCGACACCTGCCTGCTCATCTGCCTGATACTCGCCAGCTGAGCCGCGCGACACCTGCCTGCTCATCTGCCTGATACTCGCCAGCTGAGCCGCGCGACACCTGCCTGCTCATCTGCCTGATACTCGCCAGCTGAGCCGCGCGACACCTGCCTGCTCATCTGCCTGATACTCGCCAGCTGAGCCGCGCGACACCTGCCTGCTCATCTGCCTGATACTCGCCAGCTGAGCCGCGCGACACCTGCCTGCTCATCTGCCTGATACTCGCCAGCTGAGCCGCGCGACACCTGCCTGCTCATCTGCCTGATACTCGCCAGCTGAGCCGCGCGACACCTGCCTGCTCATCTGCCTGATACTCGCCAGCTGAGCCGCGCGACACCTGCCTGCTCATCTGCCTGATACTCGCCAGCTGAGCCGCGCGACACCTGCCTGCTCATCTGCCTGATACTCGCCAGCTGAGCCGCGCGACACCTGCCTGCTCATCTGCCTGATACTCGCCAGCTGAGCCGCGCGACACCTGCCTGCTCATCTGCCTGATACTCGCCAGCTGAGCCGCGCGACACCTGCCTGCTCATCTGCCTGATACTCGCCAGCTGAGCCGCGCGACACCTGCCTGCTCATCTGCCTGATACTCGCCAGCTGAGCCGCGCGACACCTGCCTGCTCATCTGCCTGATACTCGCCAGCTGAGCCGCGCGACACCTGCCTGCTCATCTGCCTGATACTCGCCAGCTGAGCCGCGCGACACCTGCCTGCTCATCTGCCTGATACTCGCCAGCTGAGCCGCGCGACACCTGCCTGCTCATCTGCCTGATACTCGCCAGCTGAGCCGCGCGACACCTGCCTGCTCATCTGCCTGATACTCGCCAGCTGAGCCGCGCGACACCTGCCTGCTCATCTGCCTGATACTCGCCAGCTGAGCCGCGCGACACCTGCCTGCTCATCTGCCTGATACTCGCCAGCTGAGCCGCGCGACACCTGCCTGCTCATCTGCCAGATACTCGCCAGCTGAGCCGCGCGACACCTACCTGCTCATCTGCCTCATATTCGCCAGCTGAGCCGCGCGACACCTGCCTGCTCATCTGCCTGATACTCGCCAGCTGAGCCGCGCGACACCTGCCTGCTCATCTGCCTGATACTCGCCAGCTGAGCCGCGCGACACCTGCCTGCTCATCTGCCTGATACTCGCCAGCTGAGCCGCGCGACACCTGCCTGCTCATCTGCCTGATACTCGCCAGCTGAGCCGCGCGACACCTGCCTGCTCATCTGCCTGATACTCGCCAGCTGAGCCGCGCGACACCTGCCTGCTCATCTGCCTGATACTCGCCAGCTGAGCCGCGCGACACCTGCCTGCTCATCTGCCTGATACTCGCCAGCTGAGCCGCGCGACACCTGCCTGCTCATCTGCCTGATACTCGCCAGCTGAGCCGCGCGACACCTGCCTGCTCATCTGCCTGATACTCGCCAGCTGAGCCGCGCGACACCTGCCTGCTCATCTGCCTGATACTCGCCAGCTGAGCCGCGCGACACCTGCCTGCTCATCTGCCTGATACTCGCCAGCTGAGCCGCGCGACACCTGCCTGCTCATCTGCCTGATACTCGCCAGCTGAGCCGCGCGACACCTGCCTGCTCATCTGCCTGATACTCGCCAGCTGAGCCGCGCGACACCTGCCTGCTCATCTGCCTGATACTCGCCAGCTGAGCCGCGCGACACCTGCCTGCTCATCTGCCTGATACTCGCCAGCTGAGCCGCGCGACACCTGCCTGCTCATCTGCCTGATACTCGCCAGCTGAGCCGCGCGACACCTGCCTGCTCATCTGCCTGATACTCGCCAGCTGAGCCGCGCGACACCTGCCTGCTCATCTGCCTGATACTCGCCAGCTGAGCCCCGCGACACCTGCCTGCTCATCTGCCTGATACTCGCCAGCTGAGCCGCGCGACACCTGCCTGCTCATCTGCCTGATACTCGCCAGCTGAGCCCCGCGACACCTGCCTGCTCATCTGCCTCATACTCGCCAGCTGAGCCGCGTGACACCTGCCTGCTCATCTGCCTGATACTCGCCAGCTGAGCCGCGCGACACCTGCCTGCTCATCTGCCTGATACTCGCCAGCTGAGCCGCGCGACACCTGCCTGCTCATCTGCCTGATACTCGCCAGCTGAGCCCCGCGACACCTGCCTGCTCATCTGCCTGATACTCGCCAGCTGAGCCGCGCGACACCTGCCTGCTCATCTGCCTGATACTCGCCAGCTGAGCCGCGCGACACCTGCCTGCTCATCTGCCTGATACTCGCCAGCTGAGCCGCGCGACACCTGCCTGCTCATCTGCCTGATACTCGCCAGCTGAGCCCCGCGACACCTGCCTGCTCATCTGCCTGATACTCGCCAGCTGAGCCCCGCGACACCTGCCTGCTCATCTGCCTGATACTCGCCAGCTGAGCCCCGCGACACCTGCCTGCTCATCTGCCTGATACTCGCCAGCTGAGCCGCGCGACACCTGCCTGCTCATCTGCCTGATACTCGCCAGCTGAGCCGCGCGACACCTGCCTGCTCATCTGCCTGATACTCGCCAGCTCAGCCGCGCGACACCTGCCTGCTCATCTGCCTGATACTCGCCAGCTGAGCCGCGCGACACCTGCCTGCTCATCTGCCTGATACTCGCCAGCTCAGTCGCGCGACACCTGCCTGCTCATCTGCCTGATACTCGCCAGCTGAGCCGCGCGACACCTGCCTGCTCATCTGCCTGATGCTCGCCAGCTGAGCCGCGCGACACCTGCCTGCTCATCTGCCTGATACTCGCCAGCTGAGCCGCGCGACACCTGCCTGCTCATCTGCCTGATACTCGCCAGCTGAGCCGCGCGACACCTGCCTGCTCATCTGCCTGATACTCGCCAGCTGAGCCGCGCGACACCTGCCTGCTCATCTGCCTGATACTCGCCAGCTGAGCCGCGCGACACCTGCCTGCTCATCTGCCTGATACTCGCCAGCTGAGCCGCGCGACACCTGCCTGCTCATCTGCCTGATACTCGCCAGCTGAGCCGCGCGACACCTGCCTGCTCATCTGCCTGATACTCGCCAGCTGAGCCGCGCGACACCTGCCTGCTCATCTGCCTGATACTCGCCAGCTGAGCCGCGCGACACCTGCCTGCTCATCTGCCTGATGCTCGCCAGCTGAGCCGCGCGACACCTGCCTGCTCATCTGCCTGATACTCGCCAGCTGAGCCGCGCGACACCTGCCTGCTCATCTGCCTGATACTCGCCAGCTGAGCCGCGCGACACCTGCCTGCTCATCTGCCTGATACTCGCCAGCTGAGCCGCGCGACACCTGCCTGCTCATCTGCCTGATACTCGCCAGCTGAGCCGCGCGACACCTGCCTGCTCATCTGCCTGATACTCGCCAGCTGAGCCCCGCGACACCTGCCTGCTCATCTGCCTGATACTCGCCAGCTGAGCCGCGCGACACCTGCCTGCTCATCTGCCTGATACTCGCCAGCTGAGCCGCGCGACACCTGCCTGCTCATCTGCCTGATTCTCGCCAGCTGAGCCGCGCGACACCTGCCTGCTCATCTGCCTGATGCTCGCCAGCTGAGCCGCGCGACACCTGCCTGCTCATCTGCCTGATACTCGCCAGCTGAGCCGCGCGACACCTGCCTGCTCATCTGCCTGATACTCGCCAGCTGAGCCGCGCGACACCTGCCTGCTCATCTGCCTGATACTCGCCAGCTGAGCCCCGCGACACCTGCCTGCTCATCTGCCTGATGCTCGCCAGCTCAGTCGCGCGACACCTGCCTGCTCATCTCCCTGATACTCGCCAGCTGAGCCGCGCGACACCTGCCTGCTCATCTGCCTGATACTCGCCAGCTGAGCCGCGCGACACCTGCCTGCTCATCTGCCTGATACTCGCCAGCTGAGCCGCGCGACACCTGCCTGCTCATCTGCCTGATACTCGCCAGCTGAGCCGCGCGACACCTGCCTGCTCATCTGCCTGATACTCGCCAGCTGAGCCGCGCGACACCTGCCTTCTCATCTGCCTGATACTCGCCAGCTGAGCCGCGCGACACCTGCCTGCTCATCTGCCTGATACTCGCCAGCTGAGCCGCGCGACACCTGCCTGCTCATCTGCCTGATACTCGCCAGCTGAGCCGCGCGACACCTGCCTGCTCATCTGCCTGATACTCGCCAGCTGAGCCGCGCGACACCTGCCTGCTCATCTGCCTGATACTCGCCAGCTGAGCCGCGCGACACCTGCCTGCTCATCTGCCTGATACTCGCCAGCTGAGCCGCGCGACACCTGCCTGCTCATCTGCCTGATACTCGCCAGCTGAGCCCCGCGACACCTGCCTGCTCATCTGCCTGATACTCGCCAGCTGAGCCGCGCGACACCTGCCTGCTCATCTGCCTGATACTCGCCAGCTGAGCCGCGCGACACCTGCCTGCTCAACTGCCTGATACTCGCCAGCTGAGCCGCGCGACACCTGCCTGCTCATCTGCCTGATACTCGCCAGCTGAGCCGCGGGACACCTGCCTGCTCATCTGCCTGATACTCGCCAGCTGAGCCGCGCGACACCTGCCTGCTCATCTGCCTGATGCTCGCCAGCTGAGCCGCGCGACACCTGCCTGCTCATCTGCCTGATACTCGCCAGCTGAGCCGCGGGACACCTGCCTGCTCATCTGCCTGATGCTCGCCAGCTGAGCCGCGCGACACCTGCCTGCTCATCTGCCTGATACTCGCCAGCTGAGCCGCGCGACACCTGCCTGCTCATCTTCCTGATACTCGCCAGCTTAGCCGCGCGACACCTGCCTGCTCATCTGCCTGATACTCGCCAGCTGAGCCGCGCGACACCTGCCTGCTCATCTGCCTGATACTCGCCAGCTGAGCCGCGCGACACCTGCCTGCTCTTCTGCCTGATACTCGCCAGCTGAGCCGCGCGACACCTGCCTGCTCATCTGCCTGATACTCGCCAGCTGAGCCGCGTGACACCTGCCTGCTCATCTGCCTGATACTCGCCAGCTGAGCCGCGCGACACCTGCCTGCTCATCTGCCTGATACTCGCCAGCTGAGCCGCGCGACACCTGCCTGCTCATCTGCCTGATACTCGCCAGCTGAGCCGCGCGACACCTGCCTGCTCATCTGCCTGATACTCGCCAGCTGAGCCGCGCGACACCTGCCTGCTCATCTGCCTGATACTCGCCAGCTGAGCCGCGCGACACCTGCCTGCTCATCTGCCTGATACTCGCCAGCTTAGCCGCGCGACACCTGCCTGCTCATCTGCCTGATACTCGCCAGCTGAGCCGCGCGACACCTGCCTGCTCATCTGCCTGATACTCGCCAGCTGAGCCGCGCGACACCTGCCTGCTCATCTGCCTGATACTCGCCAGCTGAGCCGCGCGACACCTGCCTGCTCATCTGCCTGATACTCCCCAGCTGAGCCCCGCGACACCTGCCTGCTCATCTGCCTGATACTCGCCAGCTGAGCCGCGCGACACCTGCCTGCTCATCTGCCTGATACTCGCCAGCTGAGCCGCGCGACACCTGCCTGCTCATCTGCCTGATACTCGCCAGCTGAGCCCGAGACACCTGCCTGCTCATCTGCCTGATACTCCCCAGCTGAGCCCCGCGACACCTGCCTGCTCATCTGCCTGATACTCGCCAGCTGAGCCGCGCGACACCTGCCTGCTCATCTGCCTGATACTCGCCAGCTGAGCCCCGCGACACCTGCCTGCTCATCTGCCTGATACTCGCCAGCTGAGCCACGCGACACCTGCCTGCTCATCTGCCTGATACTCGCCAGGTGAGCCCGCGACACCTGCCTGCTCATCTGCCTGATACTCGCCAGCTGAGCCGCGCGACACCTGCCTGCTCATCTGCCTGATACTCGCCAGCTGAGCCGCGCGACACCTGCCTGCTCATCTGCCTGATACTCGCCAGCTGAGCCGCGCGACACCTGCCTGCTCATCTGCCTGATACTCGCCAGCTGAGCCGCGCGACACCTGCCTGCGCATCTTCCTGATACTCGCCAGCTCAGCCGCGCGACACCTGCCTGCGCATCTGCCTGATACTCGCCAGCTGAGCCGCGCGACACCTGCCTGCTCATCTGCCTGATACTCGCCAGCTGAGCCGCGCGACACCTGCCTGCTCATCTGCCTGATACTCGCCAGCTGAGCCCCGCGACACCTGCCTGCTCATCTGCCTGATACTCGCCAGCTGAGACCCGCGACACCTGCCTGCTCATCTGCCTGATACTCGCCAGCTGAGCCGCGCGACGCCTGCCTGCTCATCTGCCTGATACTCGCCAGCTGAGCCGCGCGACACCTGCCTGCTCATCTGCCTGATACTCGCCAGCTGAGCCGCGCGACACCTACCTGCTCATCTGTCTGATGCTCGCCAGCTGAGCCGCGCGACACCTGCCTGCTCATCTGCCTGATACTCGCCAGCTGAGCCGCGCGACACCTGCCTGCTCATCTGCCTGATACTCGCCAGCTGAGACGCGCGACACCTGCCTGCTCATCTGCCTGATACTCGCCAGCTGAGCCGCGCGACACCTGCCTGCTCATCTGCCTGATACTCGCCAGCTGAGCCGCGCGACATCTGCCTGCTCATCTGCCTGATACTCGCCAGCTGAGCCGCGCGACACCTACCTGCTCATCTGCCTGATACTCGCCAGCTGAGCCGAGCGACACCTGCCTGCTCATCTGCCTGATATTCGCCAGCTGAGCCCCGCGACACCTGCCTGCTCATCTGCCTGATACTCGCCAGCTTAGCCGCGCGACACCTGCCTGCTCATCTGCCTGATACTCGCCAGCTGAGCCTCGCGACACCTGCCTGCTCATCTGCCTGATACTCTCCAGCTGAGCCCCGCGACACCTGCCTGCTCATCCGCCTGATACTCGCCAGCTGAGCCAAGCGACACCTGCCTGCTCATCTGCCTGATACTCGCCAGCTGAGCCGCGCGACACCTTCCTGCTCATCTGCCTTTTACTCGCCAGCTGAGCCTCGCGACACCTGCCTGCTCATGTGCCTGATACTCGCCAGCTGAGCCGTGCGACACCTGCCTGCTCATCTGCCTGATACTCGCCAGCTGAGCCGGGCGACACCTGCCTGCTCATCTGCCTGATTCTCGCCAGCTGAGCCCCGAGACACCTGCCTGCTCATCTGCCTGATACTCGCCAGCTGAGCCGTGGGACACCTGCCTGCTCATCTGCCTGATACTCGCCAGCTGAGCCCCGCGACACCTGCCTGCTCATCTGCCTGATACTCGCCAGCTGAGATGCAGGACACCTGCCTGATCATCTGCCTGATACTCGTCAGATGAGCTGCCCGACACCTGCCTGCTCATCTGCCTGATACTCGACCCACTGGAGAAGGTGTCTAGGGTGAGGCACCTTCCGCTATTTGAGAGGGCGCCTGCGGCCTACGTAGGTGGTGCAAACTTCTTGTCTTAAAGTTTGATTGGTCTCCCGAGTAAAACAACCTACTCAGTCTCTTTTATCTACCGAATTTTCCTACTGAGCTCTTCTCATACTATTGTTCTTGACATCTCTGATTAGCATATAAATAGTCGCCTAAGCCATCTCTCCATCGAATACCCTAGATCAGCTGGGGCTGGTCCCCGGCAGGTGGCGCCGGAACAGGGACCTCAGTAGGCAATACTCAAAGAGCTGAGCAGACACGAACCATGCAATCAGCAGGCAGTAAGCATGGAGCTCAGCAGTGACGAATCATGCTGCTCAACTGGCAATAATCAAGCAGGTGACCAGGAAGGAATCACGCAACTCAGCTGGCAATTGTCAAGCAGATGAGCCGACAGGAATCACGCAGCTCACCTGGCAATTGTCATGCAGATGAGCCGGCAGGAATCACGCAGCTCAGCAGACCCTGATCATTTAACTCTGCAGGCACTGATCACGTGGCTGATCAAGTCCAGATCACTTGCCTGAGCATGCACTGATCACGTGGCTATCATGCATTGATCACTGCGCATGCACTGCGCATGCACTGATGACTTGGTTGATCAGGCACTGCTCACATGGCTCATCATGCACTGATCACGTGTTTCTCAGGCAATGATAAGTGACTGACAGGCGCTGATCATGGAACTGTGCACGCACTGATCACATGGCTGATCAGGAACTGACCACCTGACTGCGTATGCAGTGATCACATGGCTGGTCGTTCACTGATCACGTGTTTATCATACGGTGATCACGTGACTGGGAGGCGCTGATCACGTGACTGTGCCGTGAGTGATCACGTGGCTGATCATGCACTGATATGGTGACTGAGCATGCACTGATCATGTGCCGGGAGCCGGGGAGGCATTCCACTCTGGACAAAGGTCATGAGGAAGGAGGCTCGGCATACGCAAATGCGGGATCTAGCCTCAGGAGTCCACCCGGATATTCTCGAGCATCTCCCCCCCAAAAAAACCAGAGTCTGCCTACTGTATTACTTTGTGCTCTCACCTCTGATTTCACTGGGGGCTGTCCCCCACCACCATCTCGCTCTCTCTGTCAAAGAGTTATCTTACAGCTCCAATTCATAAAATTCCTTGTCATTCTTCCCTTTAACTTCCAGCAGAGTCTCCATCTGGAGCGCGGAACCCACCACGTTTACTAATTCTGCCTGGGCTGCTAAGAACCACTCGAGAAGTTGTTTAAGGTGAGGAACCTTCCGCCACTCGAGAGGGCGTCTGCGGCCTAAGTAAGTGGGGCAAACTTCTTGTCTTGAAGTTTGATTGATCTCCCGTGTAAACCAAGCTACTCAGTCTCTTTTCTCCACCGAATTTTCCTTCTGAGCTCTCCTCATACTATTTTTCTTGACATCTCTGATTAGCATATAAATAGTCGCCTAGGCCATCTCTCCTTTGAATACCCTGGATCAGCTGGGGCTGGTCCCCGGCAGGTGGCGCCCGAACAGGGACCTCAGGAGGCAGTACTCAAAGAGCTGAGGAGACACGAAACACGCAATCAGCAGGCAATAAACATGGAGCTCAGCAGTGACGAATCATGCTGCTCAACTGGCAATAATCAAGCAGGTGACCAGGCAGGAATCACGCAGCTCAGCTGGCAATTGTCAAGCAGATGAGCCGACAGGAATCACGCAGCTCACCTGGCAATTGTCATGCACATGAGCCGGCAGGAATCACGCAGCTCAGCAGGCCCTGATCACGTGGCTATCATGCACTGATCACGAGACTGAGCATGCACTGATGACGTGGCTGATCGGGCACTGATCACGTGTTTATCAGGCAGTGATCAGTGACTGACAGGCGCTGATCATGGGACTGTTCAGGCACTGATCACGTGGCTGATCAGGAACTGACCACCTGACTGCCCTTGCAGTGATCAGGTGGCTGGTCGTTCACTGATCACGTGTTTATCATACGGTGATCACGTGACTGAGAGGCGCTGATCACGTAACTGTGCCGTCTGTGATCACGTGGCTGATCAAGTCCAGATCACGTGACTGAGCAAGCACTGATCACGTGGCTCTCATGCACTGATCACGTGACTTCGCATGCACTGATGACGTGGCTGATCAGGCACTGATCGCATGGCTCATCATGCACTGATCACGTGTTTATCAGACAGTGATCAGTGACTGACAGGCGCTGATCATGGGACTGTGCACGCACTGATCACGTGACTATCATGCACTGGTCACGTGACTGCGCATGCACAGATGACGTGGCTGATCGGGCACTGATCATGTGTTTATCAGGCAGTGATCAGTGACTGACAGGCGCTGAGCATGGGACTGTGCACGCACTGATCACTTGGCTGATCAGGAACTGACCACCTGACTGCACATGCAGTGATCACGTGGCTGGTCGTTCACTGATCACGTGTTTATCATACGGTGATCCCGTGACTGAGAGGCGCTGAACACGTGACAGTGCCATCAGTGATCACGTGGCTGATCATGCACTGATATCGTGACTGAGCATGCACTGATCATGTGCCGGGAGCCGGGAAGGCATTCCACTCTGGACAAAAGTCATGAGGAAGGAGGCTCGGCATACGCAAATGCGGGATCGAGCCTCAGGAGTCCACCCGGATATTCTCGAGCATCTCCCCCCCAAAAAAACCAGAGTCTGCCTACTGTATTGCTTTGTGCTTTCACCTCTGATTTCACTGGGGGCTGTCCCCCACCACCATCTCGCTCTCCCTGTCAAAGAGTTAACTTACAGCTCCAATTCATAACGTTCCTTGTCATTCTTCCCTTTAACTTCCAGATGAGTCTCCATCTGGAGCTAGGAACCCACCACGCTTACTAATTATGCCTGGGCTGCTAAGACCCACTCGAGAAGGTGTCTAGGTTGAGGCACCTTCCGCTATTCGAGAGGGCGACTGCGGTCTACGTAAGTGGTGCAAACTTCTTGTCTTGAAGTTTTATTGATCCCCCGCGTAAACCAAGCTACTCAGTCTCTTTTCTCCACCGAATTTTCCTACTGAGCTCTCCTCATACTATTATTCTTGACATCTCTGATTAGCATATAAATAGTCGCCTAGGCCATCTCTCCTTCGAATACCCTGGATCAGTTGGGGCTGGTCCCCGGCAGGTGGCGCCCGAACAGGGACCTCAGGAGGCAATACTCAAAGAGCTGAGCAGACACGAACCACGGAATCAGCAGGCAATAAGCATGGGGTTCATCAGTGACGAATCATGCTGCTCAACTGGCAATAATCTACCAGGTGACCAGGCAGGAATCACGCAGCTCAGCTGGCAATTGTCAAGCAGATGAGCCGACAGGAATCACGCAGCTCATCTGGCAATTGTCATGCAGATGAGCCGGCAGGAATCAAGCAGCTCAGCAGGCCCTGATCCCGTGACTCTGCAGGCACTGATCACGAAGCTGATCAAGTCCAGATCACGTGACTGAGCATGCACTGATCACGTGGCTATCATGCACTGATCACGTGACTGAACATGCACTGATGACGTGGCTGATCAGGCACTGATCACATGGCTCATCATGCACTGATCACGTGTTTATCAGGCAATGATCAGTGACTGACAGGCGCTGATCATGGGACTGTGCACGCACTGATCATGTGGCTATCATGCACTGATCACGTGATTGCGCAGGCAGTGATGACGTGACTGGGCATGCACTGATGACGTGGCTGATCGGGCACTGATCACGTGTTTATCAGGCAGTGATCAGTGACTGACAGGCGCTGAGCATGGGACTGTGCACGCACTGATCACCTGGCTGATCAGGAACTGACCACCTGACTGCACATGCAGTGATCACGTGGCTGGTCGTTCACTGATCAGGTGTTTATCATCCGGTGATCCCGTGACTGAGAGGCGCTGATGACGTGACTGTGCCGTCAGTGATCTCGTGGCTGATCATGCACTGATATCGTGACTGAGCATGCACTGATCATGTGCCGGGAGCCGGGGAAGCATTCCACTCTGGACAGAGCTCATGAGGAAGGAGGCTCGGCATACGAAAATGTGGGATCGAGCCTCAGGAGTCCACCCGGATATTCTCGAGCATCTCCCCCCCAAAAAAACCAGAGTCTGCCTACTGTATTGCTTTCTGCTCTCACCTCTGATTTCACTGGGGGCTGTCCCCCACCACCATCTCACTCTCTCTGTCAAAGCGTTAACTTACAGCTCCAATTAATAAAGTTCCTTGTCATTCTTCCCTTTAACTTCCAACTGAGTCTCCATCTGGAGCGCGGAAACCACCACGCTTACTAATTATGCCTGGGCTGTTAGATCCACTCGAGAAGGTGTCTAGGGTGAGGCACCTTCCGCCATTCGAGAGGGCACCTGCGGCCTACGTAAGTGGTGCAAACTTCTTGTCTTGAAGTTTGATTGGTCTCCCCCGTAAACCAAGCTACTCAGTCTCTTTTCTCCACCGAATTTTCCTACTGAGCTCTCCTCATACTATTATTCTTGACATCTCTGATTAGCATACAAATAGTCGCCTAGGCCATCTCTCCTTCGAATACCCTGGATCAGCTGGGGCTGGTCCCTGGCAGGTGGCGCCCGAACAGGGACCTCAAGAGGCAATACTCAAAGAGCTGAGCAGACACGAACCACGCAATCAGCAGGCAATAAGCATGGAGCTCAGCAGTGACGAATCATGCTGCTCAACTGGCAATAATCAAGCAGGTGACCAGGAAGGAATCACGTAGCTCAGCTGGCAATTGTCAAGCAGATGAGCCCACAGGAATCACGCAGCTCAGCTGGAAATTGTCATGCAGATGAGCCCACAGGAATCACGCAGCTCAGCTGGGAATTGTCATGCAGATGAGCCGGCAGGAATCACGCAGCTCAGCAGGCCCGGATCACGTGACTCTGCAGGCACTGATCACGTGACTGATCAAGTCCAGATCACGTGACTGAGCATGCACTGATCCGTGGCTATCCTGCACTGATCACGTGACTGCGCATGCACTTATGACGTGGCTGATCAGGCACTGATCACATGGCTCATCATGCACTGATCCCGTTTTTATCAGGCAATGATCAGTGACTGACAGGCGCCGATCATGGGACTGCGCACGCACTGATCACGTGGCTATCATGCACTGATCACGTGACTTCGCATGCACTGATGACGTGACTGATCGGGCACTGATCACGTGTTTATCAGGCAGTGATCAGTGACTGACAGGCGCTGAGCATGGGACTGTGCACCAACTGGTCACGTGGCTGAACAGGAACTGACCACCTGACTGCGCATGCAGTGATCACGTGGCTGGTCTTTCACTGATCACGTGTTTATCATACGGTGATCCCATGACTGAGAGGCGCTGATGACGTGACTGTGCCGTCAGTGATCACGTGGCTGATCATGCACTGATATCGTGACTGAGCATGCACTGATCATGTGCCGGGAGCCGGGGAGGCATTCCACTCTGGACAAAGGTCATGAGGAAGGAGGCTCGGCATGCGCAAATGCGGGATCGAGCCTCAGGAGTCCACCCGGATATTCTCGATCATCTCCCCCCCAAAAAAACCAGAGTCTTCCTACTGTATTGCTTTGTGCTCTCACCTCTGATTTCACTGGGGGCTGTCCCCCACCACCATCTCGCTCTCTCTGTCAAAGAATTAACTTACAGCTCCAATTCATAAAGTACCTTGTCATTCTTCCCTTTAACTTCCAGCTGAGTCTCCATCTGGAGCTAGGAACCCACCACGCTTACTAATTATGCCTGGGCTGCTAAGACCCACTCAAGAAGGTGTCTAGGTTGAGGCACCTTCCGCTATTCGAGAGGGCGCCTGCGGCCTACGTAAGTGGTGCAAACTTCTTGTCTTGAAGTTTGATTGGTCTCCCCCGTAAACGAAGCTACTCAGTCTCTTTTCTCCACCGAATTTTCCTACTGAGCTCTCCTCATACTATTATTCTTGACATCTCTGATTAGCATATAAATAGTCGCCTAGGCCATCTCTCCTTCGAATACACTGGATCAGTTGGGGCTCGTCCCCGGCAGGTGGCGCCCGAACAGGGACCTCAGGAGGCAATACTCAAAGAGCTGAGCAGACACGAACCACCCAATCAGCAGGCAATAAGCATGGCGTTCAGCAGTGACGAATCACGCAGCTCAGCTGGCAATTGTCAAGGAGATGAGCCGACAGGAATCACGCAGCTCATCTGGCAATTGTCATGCAGATGAGCCGGCAGGAATCACGCAGCTCAGCAGGCCCTGATCCCGTGACTCTGCAGGCACTGATCACGAGGCTGATCAAGTCCAGATCACGTGACTGAGCATGCACTGATCACGTGGCTATCATGCACTGATCACGTGACTGCACATGCACTGATGACGTGGCTGATCAGGCACTGATCACATGGCTCATCATGCACTGATCACGTGTTTATCAGGCAATGATCAGTGACTGACAGGCGCTGATCATGGGACTGTGCACGCACTGATCACGTGGCTATCATGCACTGATCACGTGATTGCGCAGGCAGTGATGACGTGACTGGGCATGCACTGATGACGTGGCTGATCGGGCACTGATCACGTGTTTATCAGGCAGTGATCAGTGACTGACAGGCGCTGAGCATGGGACTGTGCACGCACTGATCACCTGGCTGATCAGGAACTGACCACCTGACTGCGCATGCAGTGATCACGTGGCTGGTCGTTCACTGATCAGGTGTTTATCATCCGGTGATCCCGTGACTGAGAGGCGCTGATGACGTGACTGTGCCGTCAGTGATCTCGTGGCTGATCATGCACTGATATCGTGACTGAGCATGCACTGATCATGTGCCGGGAGCCGGGGAAGCATTCCACTCTGGACAGAGCTCATGAGGAAGGAGGCTCGGCATACGAAAATGTGGGATCGAGCCTCAGGAGTCCACCCGGATATTCTCGAGCATCTCCCCCCAAAAACCAGAGTCTGCCTACTGTATTGCTTTGTGCTCTCACCTCTGATTTCACTGGGGGCTGTCCCCCACCACCATCTCACTCTCTCTGTCAAAGCGTTAACTTACAGCTCCAATTAATAAAGTTCCTTGTCATTCTTCCCTTTAACTTCCAACTGAGTCTCCATCTGGAGCGCGGAAACCACCACGTTTACTAATTCTGCCTGGGCTGTTAGATCCACTCGAGAAGGTGTCTAAGGTGAGGCACCTTCCGCCATTCGAGAGGGCACCTGCGGCCTACGTAAGTGGTGCAAACTTCTTGTCTTGAAGTTTGATTGGTCTCCCCCGTAAACCAAGCTACTCAGTCTCTTTTCTCCACCGAATTTTCCTACTGAGCTCTCCTCATACTATTATTCTTGACATCTCTGATTAGCATACAAATAGTCGCCTAGGCCATCTCTCCTTCGAATACCCTGGATCAGCTGGGGCTGGTCCCCGGCAGGTGGCGCCCGAACAGGGACCTCAAGAGGCAATACTCAAAGAGCTGAGCAGACACGAAACACGCAATCAGCAGGCAATAAGCATGGAGCTCAGCAGTGACGAATCATGCTGCTCAACTGGCAATAATCAAGCAGGTGACCAGGAAGGAATCACGTAGCTCAGCTGGCAATTGTCAAGCACATGAGCCCGCAGGAATCACGCAGCTCAGATGGCAATTGTCATGCAGATGAGCCCACAGGAATCACGCATCTCAGCTGGCAATTGTCATGCAGATGAGCCGGCACGAATCACGCAGCTCAGCAGGCCCGGATCACGTGACTCTGCAGGCACTGATCACGTGACTGATCAAGTCCTGATCACGTGACTGAGCATGCACTGATCCGTGGCTATCCTGCACTGATCACGTGACTGCGCATGCAGTTATCACGTGGCTGATCAGGCACTGATCACATGGCTCATCATGCGCTGATCCCGTGTTGATCAGGCAATGATCAGTGACTGACAGGCGCCGATCATGGGACTGCGCACGCACTGATCACGTGGCTATCATGCACTGATCACGTGACTTCGCATGCACTGATGACGTGGCTGATCAGGCACTGATCACGTGTTTATCAGGCAGTGATCAGTGACTGACAGGCGCTGAGCATGGGACTGTGCACCAACTGGTCACGTGGCTGAACAGGAACTGACCACCTGACTGCGCATGCAGTGATCACGTGGCTGGTCTTTCACTGATCACGTGTTTATCATACGGTGATCCCATGACTGAGAGGCGCTGATGACGTGACTGTGCCGTCAGTGATCACGTGGCTGATCATGCACTGATATCGTGACTGAGCATGCACTGATCATGTGCCGGGAGCCGGGGAGGCATTCCACTCTGGACAAAGGTCATGAGGAAGGAGGCTCGGCATGCGCAAATGCGGGATCGAGCCTCAGGAGTCCACCCGGATATTCTCGATCATCTCCCCCCCAAAAAACCAGAGTCTTCCTACTGTATTGCTTTGTGCTCTCACCTCTGATTTCACTGGGGGCTGTCCCCCACCACCATCTCGCTCTCTCTGTCAAAGAATTAACTTACAGCTCCAATTCATAAAGTACCTTGTCATTCTTCCCTTTAACTTCCAGCTGAGTCTCCATCTGGAGCGAGGAACCCACCATGCTTACTAATTATGCCTGGGCTGCTAAGACCCACTCAAGAAGGTGTCTAGGTTGAGGCACCTTCCGCTATTCGAGAGGGCGCCTGCGGCCTACGTAAGTGGTGCAAACTTCTTGTCTTGAAGTTTGATTGGTCTCCCCCGTAAACGAAGCTACTCAGTCTCTTTTCTCCACCGAATTTTCCTACTGAGCTCTCCTCATACTATTATTCTTGACATCTCTGATTAGCATATAAATAGTCGCCTAGGCCATCTGTCCTTCGAATACACTGGATCAGCTGGGGCTCGTCCCCGGCAGGTGGCGCCCGAACAGGGACCTCAGGAGGCAATACTCAAAGAGCTGAGCAGACACGAACCACCCAATCAGCAGGCAATAAGCATGGCGTTCAGCAGTGACGAATCACGCAGCTCAGCTGGCAATTGTCAAGGAGATGAGCCGACAGGAATCACGCAGCTCATCTGGCAATTGTCATGCAGATGAGCCGGCAGGAATCACGCAGCTCAGCAGGCCCTGATCCCGTGACTCTGCAGGCACTGATCAAGTGGCTGATCAAGTCCAGATCACGTGACTGAGCATGCAATGATCACGTGGCTATCATGCACTGATCACGTGACTGCACATGCACTGATGACGTGGCTGATCAGGCACTGATCACATGGCTCATCGGGCACTGATCACGTGTTTATCAGGCAATGATCAGTGACTGACAGGCGCTGATCATGGGACTGTGCACGCACTGATCACGTGGCTATCATGCACTGATCACGTGATTGCGCATGATGACGTGACTGGGCATGCACTGATGACGTGGCTGATCGGGCACTGATCACGTGTTTATCAGGCAGTGATCAGTGACTGACAGGCGCTGAGCATGGGACTGTGCACGCACTGATCACCTGGCTGATCAGGAACTGACCACCTGACTGGGCATGCAGTGATCACGTGGCTGGTCGTTCACTGATCACGTGTTTATCATACGGTGATCACGTGACTGAGAGGCGCTGAACACGTGACTGTGCCGTCAGTGATCACGTGGCTGATCATGCACTGATATCGTGACTGAGCATGCACTGATCATGTGCCGGGAGCCGGGGAGGCATTCCACTCTGGACAAAGGTCATGAGGAAGGAGGCTCGGCATACGCAAATGCGGGATCGAGCCTCAGGAGTCCACCCGGATATCCTCGAGAACCTCCCCCCCAAAGAACCAGAGTCTGCCTACTGTATTGCTTTGTGCTCTCACCTCTGATTTCACTGGGGGCTGTCCCCCACCACCATCTCGCTCTCTCTGTCAAAGAGTTATCTTACAGCTCCAATTCATAAAATTCCTTGTCATTCTTCCCTTTAACTTCCAGCAGAGTCTCCATCTGGAGCGCGGAACCCACCACGTTTACTAATTCTGCCTGGGCTGCTAAGAACCACTCGAGAAGTTGTTTAAGGTGAGGAACCTTCCGCCACTCGAGAGGGCGTCTGCGGCCTAAGTAAGTGGGGCAAACTTCTTGTCTTGAAGTTTGATTGATCTCCCGTGTAAACCAAGCTACTCAGTCTCTTTTATCCACCGAATTTTCCTACTGAGCTCTCCTCATACTATTTTTCTTGACATCTCTGATTAGCATATAAATAGTCGCCTAGGCCATCTCTCCTTTGAATACCCTGGATCAGCTGGGGCTGGTACCCGGCAGGTGGCGCCCGAACAGGGACCTCAGGAGGCAGTACTCAAAGAGCTGAGGAGACACGAAACACGCAATCAGCAGGCAATAAACATGGAGCTCAGCAGTGACGAATCATGCTGCTCAACTGGCAATAATCAAGCAGGTGACCAGGCAGGAATCACGCAGCTCACCTGGCAATTGTCATGCACATGAGCCGGCAGGAATCACGCAGCTCAGCAGGCCCTGATCACGTGGCTATCATGCACTGATCACGAGACTGAGCATGCACTGATGACGTGGCTGATCGGGCACTGATCACGTGTTTATCAGGCAGTGATCAGTGACTGACAGGCGCTGATCATGGGACTGTTCAGGCATTGATCACGTGGCTGATCAGGAACTGACCACCTGACTGCCCTTGCAGTGATCAGGTGGCTGGTCGTTCACTGATCACGTGTTTATCATACGGTGATCACGTGACTGAGAGGCGCTGATCACGTAACTGTGCCGTCTGTGATCACGTGGCTGATCAGTCCAGATCACGTGACTGAGCAAGCACTGATCACGTGGCTCTCATGCACTGATCACGTGACTTCGCATGCACTGATGACGTGGCTGATCAGGCACTGATCGCATGGCTCATCATGCAATGATCACGTGTTTATCAGGCAATGATCAGTGACTGACAGGCGCTGATCATGGGACTGTGCACACAGTGATAACGTGGCTGATCAGAAACTGACCACCTGACTGCGCATGCAGTGATCACGTGGCTGGTCGTTCACTGATCACGTGTTTATCATACGGTGATCACGTGACTGAGACGCGCTGATCACGTGACTGTGCCGTCAGTGATCACGTGGCTGATCATGCACTGATATCGTGACTGAGCATGCACTGATCATGTGGCTGGAGCCGGGGAGGCATTCCACTCTGGACAAAGGTCATGAGGAAGGAGGCTCGGCATATGCAAATGCGGGATCGAGCCTCAGGAGTCCACCCGGATATTCTCGAGCATCTCCCCCCCAAAAAAACCGGAGTCTGCCTACTGTATTGCTTTGTGCTCTCACCTCTGATTTCACTGGGGGCTGTCCCCCACCACCACCTCGCTCTCTCTGTCAAAGAGTTAAATTACAGCTCCAATTCATAAAGTTCCTTGTCATTCTTCCCTTTAACTTCCAGCTGAGTCTCCATCTGGAGCGGGGAACCCACCATGCTTACTAATTATGCCTGGGCTGCTAAGACCCACTCGAGAAGGTGTCTAGGGTGAGGCACCTTCTGCTATTCGAGAGGGCGCCTGCGGCCTACGTAAGTGGTGCAAACTTCTTGTCTTCAAGTTTGATTGGTCTCCCGCGTAAACCAAGCTACTCAGTCTCTTTTCTCCACCGAATTTTCCTACTGAGCTCTCCTCATTCTATTATTCTTGACATCTCTGATTAGCATATAAATAGTCACCTAGGCCATCTCTCCTTCGAATACACTGAATCAGCTGGGGCTGGTCCCCGGCAGGTGGCGCCCGAACAGGAACCTCAGGAGGCAATACTCAAAGAGCTGAGCAGACACGAACCAGGCAATCTGCAGGCAATAAGCATGGAGCACAGCAGTGACGAATCATGCTGCTCAACTGGCAAGAATCAAGCAAGTGACCAGGCAGGAATCACGCAGCTCAGCTGGCAATTGTCAAGCAGATGAGCCGACAGGAATCACGCAGCTCAGCTGGCAATTGTCATGCAGATGAGCCGGCAGGAATCACGCAGCTCAGCAGGCTCTGATTACGTGACTCTGCAGGCACTGATCACGTGGCTGATCAAGTCCAGGTCACGTGACTGAGCATGCAATGATCACGTGGCTATCATGCACTAATCACGTGTTTATCAGACAGTGATCAGTGACTGACAGGCGCTGATAATGGGACTGTGCACGCACTGATCACGTGACTATCATGCACTGGTCACGTGACTGCGCATGCACAGATGACGTGGCTGATCGGGCACTGATCATGTGTTTATCAGGCAGTGATCAGTGACTGACAGGCGCTGAGCATGGGACTGTGCACGCACTGATCACGTGACTATCATGCACTGGTCACGTGACTGCGCATGCACAGATGACGTGGCTGATCGGGCACTGATCATGTGTTTATCAGGCAGTGATCAGTGACTGACAGGCGCTGAGCATGGGACTGTGCACGCACTGATCACTTGGCTGATCAGGAACTGACCACCTGACTGCACATGCAGTGATCACGTGGCTGGTCGTTCACTGATCACGTGTTTATCATACGGTGATCCCGTGACTGAGAGGCGCTGAACACGTGACAGTGCCGTCAGTGATCACGTGGCTGATCATGCACTGATATCGTGACTGAGCATGCACTGATCATGTGCCGGGAGCCGGGAAGGCATTCCACTCTGGACAAAAGTCATGAGGAAGGAGGCTCGGCATACGCAAATGCGGGATCGAGCCTCAGGAGTCCACCCGGATATTCTCGAGCATCTCCCCCCCAAAAAAACCAGAGTCTGCCTACTGTATTGCTTTGTGCTTTCACCTCTGATTTCACTGGGGGCTGTCCCCCACCACCATCTCGCTCTCCCTGTCAAAGAGTTAACTTACAGCTCCAATTCATAACGTTCCTTGTCATTCTTCCCTTTAACTTCCAGCTGAGTCTCCATCTGGAGCTAGGAACCCACCACGCTTACTAATTATGCCTGGGCTGCTAAGACCCACTCGAGAAGGTGTCTAGGTTGAGGCACCTTCCGCTATTCGAGAGGGCGACTGCGGTCTACGTAAGTGGTGCAAACTTCTTGTCTTGAAGTTTTATTGATCCCCCGCGTAAACCAAGCTACTCAGTCTCTTTTCTCCACCGAATTTTCCTACTGAGCTCTCCTCATACTATTATTCTTGACATCTCTGATTAGCATATAAATAGTCGCCTAGGCCATCTCTCCTTCGAATACCCTGGATCAGTTGGGGCTGGTCCCCGGCAGGTGGCGCCCGAACAGGGACCTCAGGAGGCAATACTCAAAGAGCTGAGCAGACACGAACCACGGAATCAGCAGGCAATAAGCATGGGGTTCATCAGTGACGAATCATGCTGCTCAACTGGCAATAATCTACCAGGTGACCAGGCAGGAATCACGCAGCTCAGCTGGCAATTGTCAAGCAGATGAGCCGACAGGAATCACGCAGCTCATCTGGCAATTGTCATGCAGATGAGCCGGCAGGAATCAAGCAGCTCAGCAGGCCCTGATCCCGTGACTCTGCAGGCACTGATCACGAAGCTGATCAAGTCCAGATCACGTGACTGAGCATTCACTGATCACGTGGCTATCATGCACTGATCACGTGACTGAACATGCACTGATGACGTGGCTGATCAGGCACTGATCACATGGCTCATCATGCACTGATCACGTGTTTATCAGGCAATGATCAGTGACTGACAGGCGCTGATCATGGGACTGTGCACGCACTGATCACGTGGCTATCATGCACTGATCACGTGATTGCGCATGATGACGTGACTGGGCATGCACTGATGACGTGGCTGATCGGGCACTGATCACGTGTTTATCAGGCAGTGATCAGTGACTGACAGGCGCTGAGCATGGGACTGTGCACGCACTGATCACCTGGCTGATCAGGAACTGACCACCTGACTGCGCATGCAGTGATCACGTGGCTGGTCGTTCATTGATCAGGTGTTTATCATCCGGTGATCCCGTGACTGAGAGGCGCTGATGACGTGACTGTGCCGTCAGTGATCTCGTGGCTGATCATGCACTGATATCGTGACTGAGCATGCACTGATCATGTGCCGGGAGCCGGGGAAGCATTCCACTCTGGACAGAGCTCATGAGGAAGGAGGCTCGGCATACGCAAATGTGGGATCGAGGCTCAGGAGTCCACCCGGATATTCTCGAGCATCTCCCCCCCAAAAAAACCAGAGTCTGCCTACTGTATTGCTTTGTGCTCTCACCTCTGATTTCACTGGGGGCTGTCCCCCACCACCATCTCGCTCTCCCTGTCAAAGAGTTAACTTACAGCTCCAATTCATAACGTTCCTTGTCATTCTTCCCTTTAACTTCCAGCTGAGTCTCCATCTGGAGCTAGGAACCCACCACGCTTACTAATTATGCCTGGGCTGCTAAGACCCACTCGAGAAGGTGTCTAGGTTGAGGCACCTTCCGCTATTCGAGAGGGCGACTGCGGTCTACGTAAGTGGTGCAAACTTCTTGTCTTGAAGTTTTATTGATCCCCCGCGTAAACCAAGCTACTCAGTCTCTTTTCTCCACCGAATTTTCCTACTGAGCTCTCCTCATACTATTATTCTTGACATCTCTGATTAGCATATAAATAGTCGCCTAGGCCATCTCTCCTTCGAATACCCTGGATCAGTTGGGGCTGGTCCCCGGCAGGTGGCGCCCGAACAGGGACCTCAGGAGGCAATACTCAAAGAGCTGAGCAGACACGAACCACGGAATCAGCAGGCAATAAGCATGGGGTTCATCAGTGACGAATCATGCTGCTCAACTGGCAATAATCTACCAGGTGACCAGGCAGGAATCACGCAGCTCAGCTGGCAATTGTCAAGCAGATGAGCCGACAGGAATCACGCAGCTCATCTGGCAATTGTCATGCAGATGAGCCGGCAGGAATCAAGCAGCTCAGCAGGCCCTGATCCCGTGACTCTGCAGGCACTGATCACGAAGCTGATCAAGTCCAGATCACGTGACTGAGCATGCACTGATCACGTGGCTATCATGCACTGATCACGTGACTGAACATGCACTGATGACGTGGCTGATCAGGCACTGATCACATGGCTCATCATGCACTGATCACGTGTTTATCAGGCAATGATCAGTGACTGACAGGCGCTGATCATGGGACTGTGCACGCACTGATCACGTGGCTATCATGCACTGATCACGTGATTGCGCAGGCAGTGATGACGTGACTGGGCATGCACTGATGACGTGGCTGATCGGGCACTGATCACGTGTTTATCAGGCAGTGATCAGTGACTGACAGGCGCTGAGCATGGGACTGTGCGCGCACTGATCACCTGGCTGATCAGGAACTGACCACCTGACTGCGCATGCAGTGATCACGTGGCTGGTCGTTCACTGATCAGGTGTTTATCATCCGGTGATCCCGTGACTGAGAGGCGCTGATGACGTGACTGTGCCGTCAGTGATCTCGTGGCTGATCATGCACTGATATCGTGACTGAGCATGCACTGATCATGTGCCGGGAGCCGGGGAAGCATTCCACTCTGGACAGAGCTCATGAGGAAGGAGGCTCGGCATACGAAAATGTGGGATCGAGCCTCAGGAGTCCACCCGGATATTCTCGAGCATCTCCCCCCCAAAAAAACCAGAGTCTGCCTACTGTATTGCTTTGTGCTCTCACCTCTGATTTCACTGGGGGCTGTCCCCCACCACCATCTCACTCTCTCTGTCAAAGCGTTAACTTACAGCTCCAATTAATAAAGTTCCTTGTCATTCTTCCCTTTAACTTCCAACTGAGTCTCCATCTGGAGCGCGGAAACCACCACGCTTACTAATTATGCCTGGGCTGTTAGATCCACTCGAGAAGGTGTCTAGGGTGAGGCACCTTCCGCCATTCGAGAGGGCACCTGCGGCCTACGTAAGTGGTGCAAACTTCTTGTCTTGAAGTTTGATTGGTCTCCCCCGTAAACCAAGCTACTCAGTCTCTTTTCTCCACCGAATTTTCCTACTGAGCTCTCCTCATACTATTATTCTTGACATCTCTGATTAGCATACAAATAGTCGCCTAGGCCATCTCTCCTTCGAATACCCTGGATCAGCTGGGGCTGGTCCCCGGCAGGTGGCGCCCGAACAGGGACCTCAAGAGGCAATACTCAAAGAGCTGAGCAGACACGAACCACGCAATCAGCAGGCAATAAGCATGGCGCTCAGCAGTGACGAATCATGCTGCTCAACTGGCAATAATCAAGCAGGTGACCAGGAAGGAATCACGTAGCTCAGCTGGCAATTGTCAAGCAGATGAGCCCACAGGAATCACGCAGCTCACCTGGCAATTGTCATGCAGATGAGCCGACAGGAATCACGCATCTCAGCTGGCAATTGTCATGCACATGAGCCGGCAGGAATCACGCAGCTCAGCAGGCCCGGATCACGTGACTCTGCAGGCACTGATCACGTGACTGATCAAGTCCAGATCACGTGACTGAGCATGCACTGATCCGTGGCTATCCTGCACTGATCACGTGACTGCGCATGCACTTATGACGTGGCTGATCAGGCACTGATCACATGGCTCATCATGCACTGATCCCGTTTTTATCAGGCAATGATCAGTGACTGACAGGCGCCGATCATGGGACTGTGCACGCAGTGATCACGTGGCTGATCAGAAACTGACCACCTGACTGGGCATGCAGTGATCACGTGGCTGGTCGTTCACTGATCACGTGTTTATCATCCGGTGATCACGTGACTGAGAGGCGCTGATGACGTGACTGTGCCGTCAGTGATCTCGTGGCTGATCATGCACTGATATCGTGACTGAGCATGCACTGATCATGTGCCGGGAGCCGGGGAGGCATTCCACTCTGGACAAAGCTCATGAGGAAGGAGGCTCGGCATACGCAAATGTGGGATCGAGCCTCAGGAGTCCACCCGGATATCCTCGAGAACCTCCCCCCCAAAGAACCAGAGTCTGCCTACTGTATTGCTTTGTGCTCTCACCTCTGATTTCACTGGGGGCTGTCCCCCACCACCATCTCGCTCTCTCTGTCAAAGAGTTATCTTACAGCTCCAATTCATAAAATTCCTTGTCATTCTTCCCTTTAACTTCCAGCAGAGTCTCCATCTGGAGCGCGGAACCCACCACGTTTACTAATTCTGCCTGGGCTGCTAAGAACCACTCGAGAAGTTGTCTAGGGTGAGGAACCTTCCGCCACTCGAGAGGGCGTCTGCGGCCTAAGTAAGTGGGGCAAACTTCTTGTCTTGAAGTTTGATTGATCTCCCGCGTAAACCAAGCTACTCAGTCTCTTTTCTCCACCGAATTTTCCTACTGAGCTCTCCTCATACTATTTTTCTTGACATCTCTGATTAGCATATAAATAGTCGCCTAGGCCATCTCTCCTTTGAATACCCTGGATCAGCTGGGGCTGGTCCCCGGCAGGTGGCGCCCGAACAGGGACCTCAGGAGGCAGTACTCAAAGAGCTGAGGAGACACGAAACACGCAATCAGCAGGCAATAAACATGGAGCTCAGCAGTGACGAATCATGCTGCTCAACTGGCAATAATCAAGCAGGTGACCAGGCAGGAATCACGTAGCTCAGCTGGCAATTGTCAAGCAGATGAGCCGACAGGAATCACGCAGCTCACCTGGCAATTGTCATGCACATGAGCCGGCAGGAATCACGCAGCTCAGCAGGCCCTGATCACGTGACTCTGCAGGCACTGATCACGTGGCTGATCAAGTCCAGATCACGTGACTGAGCATGCACTGATCACGTGGCTATCATGCACTGATCACGAGACTGAGCATGCACTGATGACGTGGCTGATCGGGCACTGATCACGTGTTTATCAGGCAGTGATCAGTGACTGACAGGCGCTGATCATGGGACTGTTCAGGCACTGATCACGTGGCTGATCAGGAACTGACCACCTGACTGCCATTGCAGTGATCAGGTGGCTGGTCGTTCACTGATCACGTGTTTATCATACGGTGATCACGTGACTGAGAGGCGCTGATCACGTAAATGTGCCGTCTGTGATCACGTGGCTGATCAAGTCCAGATCACGTGACTGAGCAAGCACTGATCACGTGGCTCTCATGCACTGATCACGTGACTTCGCATGCACTGATGACGTGGCTGATCAGGCACTGATCGCATGGCTCATCATGCAATGATCACGTGTTTATCAGGCAATGATCAGTGACTGACAGGCGCTGATCATGGGACTGTGCACACAGTGATAACGTGGCTGATCAGAAACTGACCACCTGACTGCGCATGCAGTGATCACGTGGCTGGTCGTTCACTGATCACGTGTTTATCAGGCAGTGATCAGTGACTGACAGGCGCTGATCATGGGACTGTGCACGCACTGATCACGTGGCTGATCAGGAACTGACCACCTGACTGGGCATGCATTGATCACGTGCCTGGTCGTTCACTGATCACGTGTTTATCATACGGTGATCACGTGACTGAGACGCGCTGATCACGTGACTGTGCTGTCAGTGATCACGTGGCTGATCATGCACTGATATCGTGACTGAGCATGCACTGATCATGTGGCTGGAGCCGGGGAGGCATTCCACTCTGGACAAAGATCATGAGGAAGGAGGCTCGGCATATGCAAATGCGGGATCGAGCTTCAGGAGTCCACCCGGATATTCTCGAGCATCTCCCCCCCAAAAAAACCAAAGTCTGCCTACTGTATTGCTTTGTGCTTTCACCTCTGATTTCACTGGGGGCTGTCCCCCACCACCATCTCGCTCTCCCTGTCAAAGAGTTAACTTACAGCTCCAATTCATAACGTTCCTTGTCATTCTTCCCTTTAACTTCCAGCTGAGTCTCCATCTGGAGCTAGGAACCCACCACGCTTACTAATTATGCCTGGGCTGCTAAGACCCACTCGAGAAGGTGTCTAGGTTGAGGCACCTTCCGCTATTCGAGAGGGCGACTGCGGTCTACGTAAGTGGTGCAAACTTCTTGTCTTGAAGTTTTATTGATCCCCCGCGTAAACCAAGCTACTCAGTCTCTTTTCTCCACCGAATTTTCCTACTGAGCTCTCCTCATACTATTATTCTTGACATCTCTGATTAGCATATAAATAGTCGCCTAGGCCATCTCTCCTTCGAATACCCTGGATCAGTTGGGGCTGGTCCCCGGCAGGTGGCGCCCGAACAGGGACCTCAGGAGGCAATACTCAAAGAGCTGAGCAGACACGAACCACGGAATCAGCAGGCAATAAGCATGGGGTTCATCAGTGACGAATCATGCTGCTCAACTGGCAATAATCTACCAGGTGACCAGGCAGGAATCACGCAGCTCAGCTGGCAATTGTCAAGCAGATGAGCCGACAGGAATCACGCAGCTCATCTGGCAATTGTCATGCAGATGAGCCGGCAGGAATCACGCAGCTCAGCAGGCCCTGATCCCGTGACTCCTCAGGCACTGATCACGAGGCTGATCAAGTCCAGATCACGTGACTGAGCATGCACTGATCACGTGGCTATCATGCACTGATCACGTGACTGAACATGCACTGATGACGTGGCTGATCAGGCACTGCTCACATGGCTCATCATGCACTGATCACGTGTTTATCAGGCAATGATCAGTGACTGACAGGCGCTGATCATGGGACTGTGCACGCACTGATCACGTGGCTATCATGCACTGATCACGTGATTGCGCAGGCAGTGATGACGTGACTGGGCATGCACTGATGACGTGGCTGATCGGGCCACCCGTGACACCTGCCTGCTCATCTGCCTGATACTCGCCTGCTGAGCGGCGGGACACCTGCCTGCTCATCTGCCTGATACTCGCCAGCTGAGCCGCGCGACACCAGCCTGCTCATCTGCCTGATACTCGCCAGCTGAGCGGCGCGACACCTGCCTGCTCATCGGCCTGATACTCGCCAGCTGAGCCGCGGGACACCTGCCTGCTCATCTGCCTGATACTCGCCAGCTGAGCCCCGCGACACCTGCCTGCTCATCTGCCTGATACTCGCCAGCTGAGCCCCGCGACACCTGCCTGCTCATCTGCCTGATACTCGCCAGCTGAGCCCCGCGACACCTGCCTGCTCATCTGCCTGATACTCGCCAGCGGAGCCGCGCGACACTTGCCTGCTCATCTGCCTGATGCTCGCCAGCTGAGCTGCGCGACACCTGCCTGCTCATCTGCCTGATACTCGCCAGCTGAGCCGTGCGACACCTGCCTGCTCATCTGCCTGATATTCGCCAGCTGAGCCCCGCGACACCTGCCTGCTCATCTGCCTGATACTCGCCAGCTGAGCCGCGACACCTGCCTGCTCATCTGCCTGATACTCGCCAGCTGAGACGCGCGACACCTGCCTGCTCATCGGCCTGATACTCGCCAGCTGAGCCCCGCGAAACCTGCCTGCTCATCTGCCTGATACTCGCCAGCTGAGCCCCGCGACACCTGCCTGCTCATCTGCCTGATACTCGTCAGCTGAGCCCCGCGACACCTGCCTGCTCATCTGCCTGATACTCGCCAGCTGAGCCCCGCGACACCTGCCTGCTCATCTGCCTGATACTCGCCAGCTGAGCCCCGCGACACCTGCCTGCTCATCTGCCTGATATTCGCCAGCTGAGCCCCGCGACACCTGCCTGCTCATCTGCCTGATACTCGCCAGCTGAGCCGCGCGACACCTGCCTGCTCATCTGCCTGATACTCGCCAGCTGAGACGCGCGACACCTGCCTGCTCATCTACCTGATACTCGCCAGCTGAGCCGCGGGACACCTGCCTGCTCATCTGCCTGATACTCGCCAGCTGAGCCCCGCGACACCTGCCTGCTCATCTGCCTGATATTCGCCAGCTGAGCCCCGCGACACCTGCCTGCTCATCTGCCTGATACTCGCCAGCTGAGCCCCGCGACACCTGCCTGCTCATCTGCCTGATACTCGCCAGCTGAGCCCCGCGACACCTGCCTGCTCATCTGCCTGATACTCGCCAGCTGAGCCCCGCGACACCTGCCTGCTCATCTGCCTGATACTCGCCAGCTGAGCCCCGAGACACCTGCCTGCTCATCTGCCTGATACTCGCCAGCTAAGCCGCGCGACACCTGCCTGCTCATCTGCCTGATACTCGCCAGCTCAGCCGCGCGACACCTGCCTGCTCATCTGCCTGATACTCGCCAGCTGAGCCGCGCGACACCTGCCTGCTCATCTGCCTGATATTCGCCAGCTGAGCCGCGCGACACCTGCCTGCTCATCTGCCTGATATTCGCCAGCTGAGCCCCGCGACACCTGCCTGCTCATCTGCCTGATACTCGCCAGCTGATCCGCGCGACACCTGCCTGCTCATCTGCCTGATACTCGCCAGCTGAGACGCGCGACACCTGCCTGCTCATCTGCCTGATACTCGCCAGCTGAGCCGCGTGACACCTGCCTGCTCATCTGCCTGATACTCGCCAGCTGAGCCCCGCGACACCTGCCTGCTCATCTGCCTGATATTCGCCAGCTGAGCCCCGAGACACCTGCCTGCTCATCTGCCTGATACTCGCCAGCTGAGCCCCGCGACACCTGCCTGCTCATCTGCCTGATACTCGCCAGCTGAGCCCCGCGACACCTGCCTGCTCATCTGCCTGATACTCGTCAGCTGAGCCCCGCGACACCTGCCTGCTCATCTGCCTGATACTCGCCAGCTGAGCCCCGAGACACCTGCCTGCTCATCTGCCTGATACTCGCCAGATGAGCCCCGCGACACCTGCCTGCTCATCTGCCTGATACTCGCCAGCTCAGCCGCGAGACACCTGCCTGCTGATCTGCCTGATACTCGCCAGCTGAGCCGCGCGACACCTGCCTGCTCATCTGCCTGATACTCGCCAGATGAGCCCCGCGACACCTGCCTGCTCATCTGCCTGATACTCGCCAGCTCAGCCGCGCGACACCTGCCTGCTCATCTACCTGATACTCGCCAGCTGAGCCGCGCGACACCTGCCTGCTCATCTGTCTGATACTCGCCAGCTGAGCCGCGCGACACCTGCCTGCTCATCTGCCTGATACTCGCCAGCTGAGCCGCGAGACACCTGCCTGCTCATCTGCCTGATACTCGCCAGCTGAGCCGCGGGACACCTGCCTGCTCATCTGCCTGATGCTCGCCAGCTGAGCCGCGCGACACCTGCCTGCTCATCTGCCTGATACTCGCCAGCTGAGCCGCGCGACACCTGCCTGCTCATCTGCCTGATACTCGCCAGCTGAGCCGCGAGACACCTGCCTGCTCATCTGCCTGATACTCGCCAGCTGAGCCGCGCGACACCTGCCTGCTCATCTGCCTGATACTCGCCAGCTGAGCCGCGCGACACCTGCCCGCTCATCTGCCTGATACTCGCCAGCTGAGCCGCGCGACACCTGCCTGCTCATCTGCCTGATACTCGCCAGCTGAGCCGCGCAACACCTGCCTGCTCATCTGCCTGATACTCGCCAGCTGAGCCGCGCGACACCTGCCTGCTCATCTGCCTGATATTCGCCAGCTGAGCCGCGCGACACCTGCCTGCTCATCTGCCTGATACTCGCCAGCTGAGCCGCGCGACACCTGCCTGCTCATCTGCCTGATACTCGCCAGCTGAGCCGCGCAACACCTGCCTGCTCATCTGCCTCATACTCGCCAGCTGAGCCGCGCGACACCTGCCTGCTCATCTGCCTGATACTCGCCAGCTGAGCCGCGCGACACCTGCCTGCTCATCTGCCTGATACTCGCCAGCTGAGCCGTGCGACACCTGCCTGCTCATCTGCCTGATACTCGCCAGCTGAGCCGCGCGACACCTGCCTGCTCATCTGCCTAATACTCGCCAGCTGAGCCGCGCGACACCTGCCTGCTCATCTGCCTGATACTCGCCAGCTGAGCCTCGCGACACCTGCCTGCTCATCTGCCTGATACTCGCCAGCTGAGCCGCGGGACACCTGCCTGCTCATCTGCCTGATACTCGCCAGCTGAGCCCCGCGACACCTGCCTGCTCATCTGCCTGATACTCGCCAGCTGAGCCCCGCGACACCTGCCTGCTCATCTGCCTGAGACTCGCCAGCTGAGCCGCGCGACACCTGCCTGCTCATCTGCCTGATGCTCGCCAGCTGAGCCGCGCGACACCTGCCTGCTCATCTGCCTGATACTCGCCAGCTGAGCCGCGCGACACCTGCCTGCTCATCTGCCTGATACTCGCCAGCTGAGCCACGAGACACCTGCCTGCTCATCTGCCTGATACTCGCCAGCTGAGCCGCGCGACACCTGCCTGCTCATCTGCCTGATACTCGCCAGCTGAGCCGCGCGACACCTGCCTGCTCATCTGCCTGATACTCGCCAGCTGAGCCCCGCGACACCTGCCTGCTCATCTGCCTGATACTCGCCAGCTGAGCCGCGCGACACCTGCCTGCTCATCTGCCTGATACTCGCCAGCTGAGCCGCGCGACACCTGCCTGCTCATCTGCCTGATACTCGCCAGCTGAGCCGCGCGACACCTGCCTGCTCATCTGCCTGATACTCGCCAGCTGAGCCGCGCGACACCTGCCTGCTCATCTGCCTGATATTCGCCAGCTGAGCCGCGCGACACCTGCCTGCTCATCTGCCTGATACTCGCCAGCTGAGCCCCGCGACACCTGCCTGCTCATCTGCCTGATACTCGCCAGCTCAGCCACGCGACACCTGCCTGCTCATCTGCCTGATACTCGCCAGCTGAGACGCGCGACACCTGCCTGCTCATCTGCCTGATACTCGCCAGCTGAGCCGCGGGACACCTGCCTGCTCATCTGCCTGATACTCGCCAGCTGAGCCCCGCGACACCTGCCTGCTCATCTGCCTGATACTCGCCAGCTGAGCCCCGCGACACCTGCCTGCTCATCTGCCTGATACTCGCCAGCTGAGCCGCGCGACACCTGCCTGCTCATCTGCCTGATACTCGCCAGCTGAGCCGCGCGACACCTGCCTGCTCATCTGCCTGATACTCGCCAGCTGAGCCGCGCGACACCTGCCTGCTCATCTGCCTGATACTCGCCAGCTGAGCCGCGCGACACCTGCCTGCTCATCTGCCTGATACTCGCCAGCTGAGCCGCGCGACACCTGCCTGCTCATCTGCCTGATACTCGCCAGCTGAGCCGCGAGACACCTGCCTGCTCATCTGCCTGATACTCGCCAGCTGAGCCGCGCGACACCTGCCTGCTCATCTGCCTCATACTCGCCAGCTGAGCCGCGCGACACCTGCCTGCTCATCTGCCTGATACTCGCCAGCTGAGCCGCGCGACACCTGCCTGCTCATCTGCCTGATACTCGCCAGCTGAGCCGCGCGACACCTGCCTGCTCATCTGCCTGATACTCGCCAGCTGAGCCGCGCGACACCTGCCTGCTCATCTGCCTGATACTCGCCAGCTGAGCCGCGCGACACCTGCCTGCTCATCTGCCTTATACTCGCCAGCTGAGCCGCGCGACACCTGCCTGCTCATCTGCCTGATACTCGCCAGCTGAGCCGCGCGACACCTGCCTGCTCATCTGCCTGATACTCGCCAGCTGAGCCGCGCGACACCTGCCTGCTCATCTGCCTGATACTCGCCAGCTGAGCCGCGCGACACCTGCCTGCTCATCTGCCTGATACTCGCCAGCTGAGCCGCGCGACACCTGCCTGCTCATCTGCCTGATACTCGCCAGCTGAGCCGCGCGACACCTGCCTGCTCATCTGCCTGATACTCGCCAGCTGAGCCGCGAGACACCTGCCTGCTCATCTGCCTGATACTCGCCAGCTGAGCCGCGCGACACCTGCCTGCTCATCTGCCTGATACTCGCCAGCTGAGCCGCGAGACACCTGCCTGCTCATCTGCCTGATACTCGCCAGCTGAGCCGCGCGACACCTGCCTGCTCATCTGCCTGATACTCGCCAGCTGAGCCGCGCGACACCTGCCTGCTCATCTGCCTGATACTCGCCAGCTGAGCCGCGCGACACCTGCCTGCTCATCTGCCTGATACTCGCCAGCTGAGCCGCGCGACACCTGCCTGCTCATCTGCCTGATACTCGCCAGCTGAGCCGCGCGACACCTGCCTGCTCATCTGCCTGATATTCGCCAGCTGAGCCGCGCGACACCTGCCTGCTCATCTGCCTGATACTCGCCAGCTGAGCCGCGCGACACCTGCCTGCTCATCTGCCTGATACTCGCCAGCTGAGCCGCGCGACACCTGCCTGCTCATCTGCCTGATACTCGCCAGCTGAGCCTCGCGACACCTGCCTGCTCATCTGCCTGATACTCGCCAGCTGAGCCCCGCGACACCTGCCTGCTCATCTGCCTGATACTCGCCAGCTGAGCCCCGCGACACCTGCCTGCTCATCTGCCTGATACTCGCCAGCTGAGCCGCGCGACACCTGCCTGCTCATCTGCCTGATACTCGCCAGCTGAGCCGCGCGACACCTGCCTGCTCATCTGCCTGATACTCGCCAGCTGAGCCGCGCGACACCTGCCTGCTCATCTGCCTGATACTCGCCAGCTGAGCCGCGCGACACCTGCCTGCTCATCTGCCTGATACTCGCCAGCTGAACCGCGCGACACCTGCCTGCTCATCTGCCTGATACTCGCCAGCTGAGCCCCGCGACACCTGCCTGCTCATCTGCCTGATACTCGCCAGCTGAGCCGCGCGACACCTGCCTGCTCATCTGCCTGATACTCGCCAGCTGAGCCGCGCGACACCTGCCTGCTCATCTGCCTGATACTCGCCAGCGGAGCCGCGCGACACCTGCCTGCTCATCTGCCTGATGCTCGCCAGCTGAGCCGCGCGACACCTGCCTGCTCATCTGCCTGATATTCGCCAGCTGAGCCGCGCGACACCTGCCTGCTCATCTGCCTGATATTCGCCAGCTGAGCCCCGCGACACCTGCCTGCTCATCTGCCTGATACTCGCCAGCTGAGCCGCGCGACACCTGCCTGCTCATCTGCCTGATACTCGCCAGCTGAGCCGCGCGACACCTGCCTGCTCATCTGCCTGATACTCGCCAGCTGAGCCGCGCGACACCTGCCTGCTCATCTGCCTGATACTCGCCAGCTGAGCCGCGCGACACCTGCCTGCTCATCTGCCTGATACTCGCCAGCTGAGCCGCGCGACACCTGCCTGCTCATCTGCCTGATACTCGCCAGCTGAGCCCCGCGACACCTGCCTGCTCATCTGCCTGATACTCGCCAGCTGAGCCGCGCGACACCTGCCTGCTCATCTGCCTGATACTCGCCAGCTGAGCCGCGCGACACCTGCCTGCTCATCTGCCTGATACTCGCCAGCTGAGCCGCGCGACACCTGCCTGCTCATCTGCCTGATACTCGCCAGCTGAGCCGCGCGACACCTGCCTGCTCATCTGCCTGATACTCGCCAGCTGAGCCGCGCGACACCTGCCTGCTCATCTGCCTGATACTCGCCAGCTGAGCCGCGCGACACCTGCCTGCTCATCTGCCTGATACTCGCCAGCTGAGCCGCGCGACACCTGCCTGCTCATCTGCCTGATACTCGCCAGCTGAGCCGCGCGACACCTGCCTGCTCATCTGCCTGATACTCGCCAGCTGAGCCGCGCGACACCTGCCTGCTCATCTGCCTGATACTCGCCAGCTGAGCCGCGCGACACCTGCCTGCTCATCTGCCTGATACTCGCCAGCAGAGCCGCGCGACACCTGCCTGCTCATCTGCCTGATACTCGCCAGCTGAGCCGCGCGACACCTGCCTGCTCATCTGCATGATACTCGCCAGCTGAGCCGCGCGACACCTGCCTGCTCATCTGCCTAATACTCGCCAGCTGAGCCGCGCGACACCTGCCTGCTCATCTGCCTGATGCTCGCCAGCTGAGACGCGCGACACCTGCCTGCTCATCTGCCTGATACTCGCCAGCTGAGCCGCGCGACACCTGCCTGCTCATCTGCCTGATACTCGCCAGCTGAGCCGCGCGACACCTGCCTGCTCATCTGCCTGATACTCGCCAGCTGAGCCGCGCGACACCTGCCTGCTCATCTGCCTGATACTCGCCAGCTGAGCCCCGCGACACCTGCCTGCTCATCTGCCTGATACTCGCCAGCTGAGCCCCGCGACACCTGCCTGCTCATCTGCCTGATACTCGCCAGCTGAGCCCCGCGACACCTGCCTGCTCATCTGCCTGATGCTCGCCAGCTGAGCCGCGCGACACCTGCCTGCTCATCTGCCTGATACTCGCCAGCTGAGCCGCGCGACACCTGCCTGCTCATCTGCCTGATACTCGCCAGCTGAGCCGCGCGACACCTGCCTGCTCATCTGCCTGATACTCGCCAGCTGAGCCGCGCGACACCTGCCTGCTCATCTGCCTGATACTCGCCAGCTGAGCCGCGCGACACCTGCCTGCTCATCTGCCTGATACTCGCCAGCTGAGCCGCGCGACACCTGCCTGCTCATCTGCCTGATACTCGCCAGCTGAGCCGCGCGACACCTGCCTGCTCATCTGCCTGATACTCGCCAGCTGAGCCGCGCGACACCTGCCTGCTCATCTGCCTGATACTCGCCAGCTGAGCCGCGCGACACCTGCCTGCTCATCTGCCTGATACTCGCCAGCTGAGCCGCGCGACACCTGCCTGCTCATCTGCCTGATACTCGCCAGCTGAGCCGCGCGACACCTGCCTGCTCATCTGCCTGATACTCGCCAGCTGAGCCGCGCGACACCTGCCTGCTCATCTGCCTGATGCTCGCCAGCTGAGCCGCGCGACACCTGCCTGCTCATCTGCCTGATACTCGCCAGCTGAGCCGCGCGACACCTGCCTGCTCATCTGCCTGATACTCGCCAGCTGAGCCGCGCGACACCTGCCTGCTCATCTGCCTGATACTCGCCAGCTGAGCCGCGCAACACCTGCCTGCTCATCTGCCTGATACTCGCCAGCTGAGCCGCGCGACACCTGCCTGCTCATCTGCCTGATACTCGCCAGCTGAGCCGCGCGACACCTGCCTGCTCATCTGCCTGATACTCGCCAGCTCAGCCGCGCGACACCTGCCTGCTCATCTGCCTGATACTCGCCAGCTGAGCCGCGCGACACCTGCCTGCTCATCTGCCTGATACTCGCCAGCTGAGCCGCGCGACACCTGCCTGCTCATCTGCCTGATACTCGCCAGCTGAGCCGCGCGACACCTGCCTGCTCATCTGCCTGATACTCGCCAGCTGAGCCGCGCGACACCTGCCTGCTCATCTGCCTGATACTCGCCAGCTGAGCCGCGCGACACCTGCCTGCTCATCTGCCTGATACTCGCCAGCTGAGCCGCGCGACACCTGCCTGCTCATCTGCCTGATACTCGCCAGCTGAGCCGCGCGACACCTGCCTGCTCATCTGCCTGATACTCGCCAGCTGAGCCGCGCGACACCTGCCTGCTCATCTGCCTGATACTCGCCAGCTGAGCCGCGCGACACCTGCCTGCTCATCTGCCTGATACTCGCCAGCTGAGCCGCGCGACACCTGCCTGCTCATCTGCCTGATATTCGCCAGCTGAGCCGCGCGACACCTGCCTGCTCATCTGCCTGATACTCGCCAGCTGAGCCGCGCGACACCTGCCTGCTCATCTGCCTGATACTCGCCAGCTGAGCCGCGCGACACCTGCCTGCTCATCTGCCTGATACTCGCCAGCTGAGCCGCGCGACACCTGCCTGCTCATCTGCCTGATACTCGCCAGCTGAGCCGCGCGACACCTGCCTGCTCATCTGCCTGATACTCGCCAGCTGAGCCGCGCGACACCTGCCTGCTCATCTGCCTGATACTCGCCAGCTGAGCCGCGCGACACCTGCCTGCTCATCTGCCTGATATTCGCCAGCTGAGCCGCGCGACACCTGCCTGCTCATCTGCCTGATACTCGCCAGCTGAGCCCCGCGACACCTGCCTGCTCATCTGCCTGATATTCGCCAGCTGAGCCGCGCGACACCTGCCTGCTCATCTGCCTGATACTCGCCAGCTGAGCCGCGCGACACCTGCCTGCTCATCTGCCTGATACTCGCCAGCTGAGCCGCGCGACACCTGCCTGCTCATCTGCCTGATACTCGCCAGCTGAGCCGCGCGACACCTGCCTGCTCATCTGCCTGATACTCGCCAGCTGAGCCGCGGGACACCTGCCTGCTCATCTGCCTGATACTCGCCAGCTGAGCCCCGCGACACCTGCCTGCTCATCTGCCTGATACTCGCCAGCTGAGCCGCGCGACACCTGCCTGCTCATCTGCCTGATACTCGCCAGCTGAGCCGCGCAACACCTGCCTGCTCATCTGCCTGATACTCGCCAGCTGAGCCGCGCGACACCTGCCTGCTCATCTGCCTGATACTCGCCAGCTGAGCCGCGCGACACCTGCCTGCTCATCTGCCTGATACTCGCCAGCTGAGCCGCGCGACACCTGCCTGCTCATCTGCCTGATACTCGCCAGCTGAGCCGCGCGACACCTGCCTGCTCATCTGCCTGATACTCGCCAGCTGAGCCGCGCGACACCTGCCTGCTCATCTGCCTTATACTCGCCAGCTGAGCCGCGCGACACCTGCCTGCTCATCTGCCTGATACTCGCCAGCTGAGCCGCGCGACACCTGCCTGCTCATCTGCCTGATACTCGCCAGCTGAGCCGCGCGACACCTGCCTGCTCATCTGCCTGATACTCGCCAGCTGAGCCGCGCGACACCTGCCTGCTCATCTGCCTGATACTCGCCAGCTGAGCCGCGCGACACCTGCCTGCTCATCTGCCTGATACTCGCCAGCTGAGCCGCGCGACACCTGCCTGCTCATCTGCCTGATACTCGCCAGCTGAGCCGCGCGACACCTGCCTGCTCATCTGCCTGATACTCGCCAGCTGAGCCGCGCGACACCTGCCTGCTCATCTGCCTGATACTCGCCAGCTGAGCCGCGCGACACCTGCCTGCTCATCTGCCTGATACTCGCCAGCTGAGCCGCGCGACACCTGCCTGCTCATCTGCCTGATACTCGCCAGCTGAGCCGCGCGACACCTGCCTGCTCATCTGCCTGATACTCGCCAGCTGAGCCGCGCGACACCTGCCTGCTCATCTGCCTGATACTCGCCAGCTGAGCCGCGCGACACCTGCCTGCTCATCTGCCTGATACTCGCCAGCTGAGCCGCGCGACACCTGCCTGCTCATCTGCCTGATACTCGCCAGCTGAGCCGCGCGACACCTGCCTGCTCATCTGCCTGATACTCGCCAGCTGAGCCGCGCGACACCTGCCTGCTCATCTGCCTGATACTCGCCAGCTGAGCCGCGCGACACCTGCCTGCTCATCTGCCTGATACTCGCCAGCTGAGCCGCGCGACACCTGCCTGCTCATCTGCCTGATACTCGCCAGCTGAGCCGCGCGACACCTGCCTGCTCATCTGCCTGATACTCGCCAGCTGAGCCGCGCGACACCTGCCTGCTCATCTGCCTGATACTCGCCAGCTGAGCCGCGCGACACCTGCCTGCTCATCTGCCTGATACTCGCCAGCTGAGCCGCGCGACACCTGCCTGCTCATCTGCCTGATACTCGCCAGCTGAGCCGCGCGACACCTGCCTGCTCATCTGCCTGATACTCGCCAGCTGAGCCGCGCGACACCTGCCTGCTCATCTGCCTGATACTCGCCAGCTGAGCCGCGCGACACCTGCCTGCTCATCTGCCTGATACTCGCCAGCTGAGCCGCGCGACACCTGCCTGCTCATCTGCCTGATACTCGCCAGCTGAGCCGCGCGACACCTGCCTGCTCATCTGCCTGATACTCGCCAGCTGAGCCGCGCGACACCTGCCTGCTCATCTGCCTGATACTCGCCAGCTGAGCCGCGCGACACCTGCCTGCTCATCTGCCTGATACTCGCCAGCTGAGCCGCGCGACACCTGCCTGCTCATCTGCCTGATACTCGCCAGCTGAGCCGCGCGACACCTGCCTGCTCATCTGCCTGATACTCGCCAGCTGAGCCGCGCGACACCTGCCTGCTCATCTGCCTGATACTCGCCAGCTGAGCCGCGCGACACCTGCCTGCTCATCTGCCTGATACTCGCCAGCTGAGCCGCGCGACACCTGCCTGCTCATCTGCCTGATACTCGCCAGCTGAGCCGCGCGACACCTGCCTGCTCATCTGCCTGATACTCGCCAGCTGAGCCGCGCGACACCTGCCTGCTCATCTGCCTGATACTCGCCAGCTGAGCCGCGCGACACCTGCCTGCTCATCTGCCTGATACTCGCCAGCTGAGCCGCGCGACACCTGCCTGCTCATCTGCCTGATACTCGCCAGCTGAGCCGCGCGACACCTGCCTGCTCATCTGCCTGATACTCGCCAGCTGAGCCGCGCGACACCTGCCTGCTCATCTGCCTGATACTCGCCAGCTGAGCCGCGCGACACCTGCCTGCTCATCTGCCTGATACTCGCCAGCTGAGCCGCGCGACACCTGCCTGCTCATCTGCCTGATACTCGCCAGCTGAGCCGCGCGACACCTGCCTGCTCATCTGCCTGATACTCGCCAGCTGAGCCGCGCGACACCTGCCTGCTCATCTGCCTGATACTCGCCAGCTGAGCCGCGCGACACCTGCCTGCTCATCTGCCTGATACTCGCCAGCTGAGCCGCGCGACACCTGCCTGCTCATCTGCCTGATACTCGCCAGCTGAGCCGCGCGACACCTGCCTGCTCATCTGCCTGATACTCGCCAGCTGAGCCGCGCGACACCTGCCTGCTCATCTGCCTGATACTCGCCAGCTGAGCCGCGCGACACCTGCCTGCTCATCTGCCTGATACTCGCCAGCTGAGCCGCGCGACACCTGCCTGCTCATCTGCCTGATACTCGCCAGCTGAGCCGCGCGACACCTGCCTGCTCATCTGCCTGATACTCGCCAGCTGAGCCGCGCGACACCTGCCTGCTCATCTGCCTGATACTCGCCAGCTGAGCCGCGCGACACCTGCCTGCTCATCTGCCTGATACTCGCCAGCTGAGCCGCGCGACACCTGCCTGCTCATCTGCCTGATACTCGCCAGCTGAGCCGCGCGACACCTGCCTGCTCATCTGCCTGATACTCGCCAGCTGAGCCGCGCGACACCTGCCTGCTCATCTGCCTGATACTCGCCAGCTGAGCCGCGCGACACCTGCCTGCTCATCTGCCTGATACTCGCCAGCTGAGCCGCGCGACACCTGCCTGCTCATCTGCCTGATACTCGCCAGCTGAGCCGCGCGACACCTGCCTGCTCATCTGCCTGATACTCGCCAGCTGAGCCGCGCGACACCTGCCTGCTCATCTGCCTGATACTCGCCAGCTGAGCCGCGCGACACCTGCCTGCTCATCTGCCTGATACTCGCCAGCTGAGCCGCGCGACACCTGCCTGCTCATCTGCCTGATACTCGCCAGCTGAGCCGCGCGACACCTGCCTGCTCATCTGCCTGATACTCGCCAGCTGAGCCGCGCGACACCTGCCTGCTCATCTGCCTGATACTCGCCAGCTGAGCCGCGCGACACCTGCCTGCTCATCTGCCTGATACTCGCCAGCTGAGCCGCGCGACACCTGCCTGCTCATCTGCCTGATACTCGCCAGCTGAGCCGCGCGACACCTGCCTGCTCATCTGCCTGATACTCGCCAGCTGAGCCGCGCGACACCTGCCTGCTCATCTGCCTGATACTCGCCAGCTGAGCCGCGCGACACCTGCCTGCTCATCTGCCTGATACTCGCCAGCTGAGCCGCGCGACACCTGCCTGCTCATCTGCCTGATACTCGCCAGCTGAGCCGCGCGACACCTGCCTGCTCATCTGCCTGATACTCGCCAGCTGAGCCGCGCGACACCTGCCTGCTCATCTCCCTGATACTCGCCAGCTGAGCCGCGCGACCTGCCTGCTCATTTGCCTGATATTTGGCAGCTGAACCCCGCGACACCTGCCTGCTCATCTGCCTGATACTCGCCAGCTGAGCCGCGCGACACCTGCCTGCTCATCTGCCTGATACTCGCCAGCTGAGCCGCGCGACACCTGCCTGCTCATCTGCCTGATACTCGCCAGCTGAGCCGCGCGACACCTGCCTGCTCATCTGCCTGATACTCGCCAGCTGAGCCGCGCGACACCTGCCTGCTCATCTGCCTGATACTCGCCAGCTGAGCCGCGCGACACCTGCCTGCTCATCTGCCTGATACTCGCCAGCTGAGCCGCGCGACACCTGCCTGCTCATCTGCCTGATACTCGCCAGCTGAGCCGCGCGACACCTGCCTGCTCATCTGCCTGATACTCGCCAGCTGAGCCGCGCGACACCTGCCTGCTCATCTGCCTGATACTCGCCAGCTGAGCCGCGCGACACCTGCCTGCTCATCTGCCTGATACTCGCCAGCTGAGCCGCGCGACACCTGCCTGCTCATCTGCCTGATACTCGCCAGCTGAGCCGCGCGACACCTGCCTGCTCATCTGCCTGATACTGGCCAGCTGAGCCCCGCGACACCTGCCTGCTCATCTGCCTGATACTCGCCAGCTGAGCCGCGCGACACCTGCCTGCTCATCTGCCTGATACTCGCCAGCTGAGCCGCGCGACACCTGCCTGCTCATCTGCCTGATACTCGCCAGCTGAGCCGCGCGACACCTGCCTGCTCATCTGCCTGATACTCGCCAGCTGAGCCGCGCGACACCTGCCTGCTCATCTGCCTGATACTCGCCAGCTGAGCCCCGCGACACCTGCCTGCTCATCTGCCTGATACTCGCCAGCTGAGCCGCGCGACACCTGCCTGCTCATCTGCCTGATACTCGCCAGCTGAGCCGCGCGACACCTGCCTGCTCATCTGCCTGATACTCGCCAGCTGAGCCGCGCGACACCTGCCTGCTCATCTGCCTGATACTCGCCAGCTGAGCCGCGCGACACCTGCCTGCTCATCTGCCTGATACTCGCCAGCTGAGCCGCGCGACACCTGCCTGCTCATCTGCCTGATACTCGCCAGCTGAGCCGCGCGACACCTGCCTGCTCATCTGCCTGATACTCGCCAGCTGAGCCGCGCGACACCTGCCTGCTCATCTGCCTGATACTCGCCAGCTGAGCCGCGCGACACCTGCCTGCTCATCTGCCTGATACTCGCCAGCTGAGCCGCGCGACACCTGCCTGCTCATCTGCCTGATACTCGCCAGCTGAGCCGCGCGACACCTGCCTGCTCATCTGCCTGATACTCGCCAGCTGAGCCGCGCGACACCTGCCTGCTCATCTGCCTGATACTCGCCAGCTGAGCCGCGCGACACCTGCCTGCTCATCTGCCTGATACTCGCCAGCTGAGCCGCGCGACACCTGCCTGCTCATCTGCCTGATACTCGCCAGCTGAGCCGCGCGACACCTGCCTGCTCATCTGCCTGATACTCGCCAGCTGAGCCGCGCGACACCTGCCTGCTCATCTGCCTGATACTCGCCAGCTGAGCCGCGCGACACCTGCCTGCTCATCTGCCTGATACTCGCCAGCTGAGCCGCGCGACACCTGCCTGCTCATCTGCCTGATACTCGCCAGCTGAGCCGCGCGACACCTGCCTGCTCATCTGCCTGATAGTCGCCAGCTGAGCCCCGCGACACCTGCCTGCTCATCTGCCTGATACTCGCCAGCTGAGCCGCGCGACACCTGCCTGCTCATCTGCCTGATACTCGCCAGCTGAGCCGCGCGACACCTGCCTGCTCATCTGCCTGATACTCGCCAGCTGAGCCGCGCGACACCTGCCTGCTCATCTGCCTGATACTCGCCAGCTGAGCCGCGCGACACCTGCCTGCTCATCTGCCTGATACTCGCCAGCTGAGCCGCGCGACACCTGCCTGCTCATCTGCCTGATACTCGCCAGCTGAGCCGCGCGACACCTGCCTGCTCATCTGCCTGATACTCGCCAGCTGAGCCGCGCGACACCTGCCTGCTCATCTGCCTGATACTCGCCAGCTGAGCCGCGCGACACCTGCCTGCTCATCTGCCTGATACTCGCCAGCTGAGCCGCGCGACACCTGCCTGCTCATCTGCCTGATACTCGCCAGCTGAGCCGCGCGACACCTGCCTGCTCATCTGCCTGATACTCGCCAGCTGAGCCGCGCGACACCTGCCTGCTCATCTGCCTGATACTCGCCAGCTGAGCCGCGCGACACCTGCCTGCTCATCTGCCTGATACTCGCCAGCTGAGCCGCGCGACACCTGCCTGCTCATCTGCCTGATACTCGCCAGCTGAGCCGCGCGACACCTGCCTGCTCATCTGCCTGATACTCGCCAGCTGAGCCGCGCGACACCTGCCTGCTCATCTGCCTGATACTCGCCAGCTGAGCCGCGCGACACCTGCCTGCTCATCTGCCTGATACTCGCCAGCTGAGCCGCGCGACACCTGCCTGCTCATCTGCCTGATACTCGCCAGCTGAGCCGCGCGACACCTGCCTGCTCATCTGCCTGATACTCGCCAGCTGAGCCGCGCGACACCTGCCTGCTCATCTGCCTGATACTCGCCAGCTGAGCCGCGCGACACCTGCCTGCTCATCTGCCTGATACTCGCCAGCTGAGCCGCGCGACACCTGCCTGCTCATCTGCCTGATACTCGCCAGCTGAGCCGCGCGACACCTGCCTGCTCATCTGCCTGATACTCGCCAGCTGAGCCGCGCGACACCTGCCTGCTCATCTGCCTGATACTCGCCAGCTGAGCCGCGCGACACCTGCCTGCTCATCTGCCTGATACTCGCCAGCTGAGCCGCGCGACACCTGCCTGCTCATCTGCCTGATACTCGCCAGCTGAGCCGCGCGACACCTGCCTGCTCATCTGCCTGATACTCGCCAGCTGAGCCGCGCGACACCTGCCTGCTCATCTGCCTGATACTCGCCAGCTGAGCCGCGCGACACCTGCCTGCTCATCTGCCTGATACTCGCCAGCTGAGCCGCGCGACACCTGCCTGCTCATCTGCCTGATACTCGCCAGCTGAGCCGCGCGACACCTGCCTGCTCATCTGCCTGATACTCGCCAGCTGAGCCGCGCGACACCTGCCTGCTCATCTGCCTGATACTCGCCAGCTGAGCCGCGCGACACCTGCCTGCTCATCTGCCTGATACTCGCCAGCTGAGCCGCGCGACACCTGCCTGCTCATCTGCCTGATACTCGCCAGCTGAGCCGCGCGACACCTGCCTGCTCATCTGCCTGATACTCGCCAGCTGAGCCGCGGGACACCTGCCTGCTCATCTGCCTGATACTCGCCAGCTGAGCCGCGCGACACCTGCCTGCTCATCTGCCTGATACTCGCCAGCTGAGCCGCGCGACACCTGCCTGCTCATCTGCCTGATACTCGCCAGCTGAGCCGCGCGACACCTGCCTGCTCATCTGCCTGATACTCGCCAGCTGAGCCGCGCGACACCTGCCTGCTCATCTGCCTGATACTCGCCAGCTGAGCCGCGCGACACCTGCCTGCTCATCTGCCTGATACTCGCCAGCTGAGCCGCGCGACACCTGCCTGCTCATCTGCCTGATACTCGCCAGCTGAGCCGCGCGACACCTGCCTGCTCATCTCCCTGATACTCGCCAGCTGAGCCGCGCGACACCTGCCTGCTCATCTGCCTGATACTCGCCAGCTGAGCCGCGCGACACCTGCCTGCTCATCTGCCTGATACTCGCCAGCTGAGCCGCGCGACACCTGCCTGCTCATCTGCCTGATACTCGCCAGCTGAGCCGCGAGACACCTGCCTGCTCATCTGCCTGATACTCGCCAGCTGAGCCGCGCGACACCTGCCTGCTCATCTGCCTGATACTCGCCAGCTGAACCGCGCGACACCTGCCTGCTCATCTGCCTGATACTCGCCAGCTGAGCCGCGCGACACCTGCCTGCTCATCTGCCTGATACTCGCCAGCTGAGCCGCGCGACACCTGCCTGCTCATCTGCCTGATACTCGCCAGCTGAGCCGCGCGACACCTGCCTGCTCATCTGCCTGATACTCGCCAGCTGAGCCGCGCGACACCTGCCTGCTCATCTGCCTGATACTCGCCAGCTGAGCCGCGCGACACCTGCCTGCTCATCTGCCTGATATTCGCCAGCTGAGCCGCGCGACACCTGCCTGCTCATCTGCCTGATACTCGCCAGCTGAGCCGCGCGACACCTGCCTGCTCATCTGCCTGATACTCGCCAGCTGAGCCGCGCGACACCTGCCTGCTCATCTGCCTGATACTCGCCAGCTGAGCCGCGCGACACCTGCCTGCTCATCTGCCTGATACTCGCCAGCTGAGCCTCGCGACACCTGCCTGCTCATCTGCCTGATACTCGCCAGCTGAGCCGCGCGACACCTGCCTGCTCATCTGCCTGATACTCGCCAGCTGAGCCGCGCGACACCTGCCTGCTCATCTGCCTGATACTCGCCAGCTGAGCCGCGCGACACCTGCCTGCTCATCTGCCTGATACTCGCCAGCTGAGCCGCGCGACACCTGCCTGCTCATCTGCCTGATACTCGCCAGCTGAGCCGCGCGACACCTGCCTGCTCATCTGCCTGATACTCGCCAGCTGAGCCGCGCGACACCTGCCTGCTCATCTGCCTGATACTCGCCAGCTGAGCCGCGCGACACCTGCCTGCTCATCTGCCTGATACTCGCCAGCTGAGCCGCGCGACACCTGCCTGCTCATCTGCCTGATACTCGCCAGCTGAGCCGCGCGACACCTGCCTGCTCATCTGCCTGATACTCGCCAGCTGAGCCGCGCGACACCTGCCTGCTCATCTGCCTCATACTCGCCAGCGGAGCCGCGCGACACCTGCCTGCTCATCTGCCTGATACTCGCCAGCTGAGCCGCGCGACACCTGCCTGCTCATCTGCCTGATACTCGCCAGCTGAGCCGCGCGACACCTGCCTGCTCATCTGCCTGATACTCGCCAGCTGAGCCGCGCGACACCTGCCTGCTCATCTGCCTGATACTCGCCAGCTGAGCCGCGCGACACCTGCCTGCTCATCTGCCTGATACTCGCCAGCTGAGCCGCGCGACACCTGCCTGCTCATCTGCCTGATACTCGCCAGCTGAGCCCCGCGACACCTGCCTGCTCATCTGCCTGATACTCGCCAGCTGAGCCGCGCGACACCTGCCTGCTCATCTGCCTGATACTCGCCAGCTGAGCCCCGCGACACCTGCCTGCTCATCTGCCTGATACTCGCCAGCTGAGCCCCGCGACACCTGCCTGCTCATCTGCCTGATACTCGCCAGCTGAGCCGCGCGACACCTGCCTGCTCATCTGCCTGATACTCGCCAACTGAGCCGCGCGACACCTGCCTGCTCATCTGCCTGATACTCGCCAGCTGAGCCGCGCGACACCTGCCTGCTCATCTGCCTGATACTCGCCAGCGGAGCCGCGCGACACCTGCCTGCTCATCTGCCTGATACTCGCCAGCTGAGCCGCGCGACACCTGCCTGCTCATCTGCCTGATACTCGCCAGCTGAGCCGCGGGACACCTGCCTGCTCATCTGCCTGATACTCGCCAGCTGAGCCGCGCGACACCTGCCTGCTCATCTGCCTGATACTCGCCAGCTGAGCCGCGCGACACCTGCCTGCTCATCTGCCTGATACTCGCCAGCTGAGCCGCGCGACACCTGCCTGCTCATCTGCCTGATACTCGCCAGCTGAGCCACGCGACACCTGCCTGCTCATCTGCCTGATACTCGCCAGCTGAGCCGCGCGACACCTGCCTGCTCATCTGCCTGATACTCGCCAGCTGAGCCGCGCGACACCTGCCTGCTCATCTGCCTGATACTCGCCAGCTGAGCCGCGCGACACCTGCCTGCTCATCTGCCTGATACTCGCCAGCTGAGCCGCGCGACACCTGCCTGCTCATCTGCCTGATACTCGCCACCTGAGCCGCGCGACAGCTGCCTGCTCATCTGCCTGATACTCGCCAGCTGGGCCGCGCGACACCTGCCTGCTCATCTGCCTGATACTCGCCAGCTGAGCCGCGCGACACCTGCCTGCTCATCTGCCTGATACTCGGCAGCTGAGCCGCGCGACACCTGCCTGCTCATCTGCCTGATACTCGCCAGCTGAGCCGCGCGACACCTGCCTGCTCATCTGCCTGATATTCGCCAGCTGAGCCGCGCGGCACCTGCCTGCTCATCTGCCTGATACTCGCCAGCTGAGCCACGCGACACCTGCCTGCTCATCTGCCTGATACTCGCCAGCTGAGCCGCACGACACCTGCCTGCTCATCTGCCTGATACTCGCCAGCTGAGCCGCGCGACACCTGCCTGCTCATCTGCCTGATGCTCGCCAGCTGAGCCGCGCGACACCTGCCTGCTCATCTGCCTGATACTCGCCAGCTGAGCCACGCGACACCTGCCTGCTCATCTGCCTGATACTCGCCAGCTGAGCCCCGAGACACCTGCCTGCTCATCTGCCTGATACTCGCCAGCTGAGCCACGCGACACCTGCCTGCTCATCTGCCTGATACTCGCCAGCTGAGCCGCGCGACACCTGCCTGCTCATCTTCCTGATACTCGCCAGCTGAGCCGCGCGACACCTGCCTGCTCATCTGCCTGATACTCGCCAGCTGAGCCGCACGACACCTGCCTGCTCATCTGCCTGATACTCGCCAGCTGAGCCGCGCGACACCTGCCTGCTCATCTGCCTGATACTCGCCAGCTGAGCCGCGCGACACCTGCCTGCTCATCTGCCTGATGCTCGCCAGCTGAGCCGCGCGACACCTGCCTGCTCATCTGCCTGATACTCGGCAGCTGAGCCGCGCGACACCTGCCTGCTCATCTGCCTGATACTCGCCAGCTGAGCCGCGCGACACCTGCCTGCTCATCTGCCTGATACTCGCCAGCTGAGCCGCGCGACACCTGCCTGCTCATCTGCCTGATACTCGCCAGCTGAGCCGCGCGACACCTGCCTGCTCATCTGCCTGATACTCGCCAGCTGAGCCGCGCGACACCTGCCTGCTCATCTGCCTGATACTCGCCAGCTGAGCCGCGCGACACCTGCCTGCTCATCTGCCTGATACTCGCCAGCTCAGCCGCGCGACACCTGCCTGCTCATCTGCCTGATACTCGCCAGCTGAGCCGCGCGACACCTGCCTGCTCATCTGCCTGATACTCGCCAGCTGAGCCGCGCGACACCTGCCTGCTCATCTGCCTGATGTTCGCCAGCTGAGCCGCGCGACACCTACCTGCTCATCTGCCTGATACTCGCCAGCTCAGCCGCGCGACACCTGCCTGCTCATCTGCCTGATCCTCGCCAGCTGAGCCGCGCGACACCTGCCTGCTCATCTGCCTGATACTCGCCAGCTGAGCCGCGCGACACCTGCCTGCTCATCTGCCTGATACTCGCCAGCTGAGCCGCGCGACACCTGCCTGCTCATCTGCCTGATACTCGCCAGCTGAGCCGCGCGACACCTGCCTGCTCATCTGCCTGATACTCGCCAGCTGAGCCGTGCGACACCTGCCTGCTCATCTGCCTGATGCTCGCCAGCTGAGCCCCGCGACACCTGCCTGCTCATCTGCCTGATACTCGCCAGCTCAGCCGCGCGACACCTGCCTGCTCATCTGCCTGATACTTGCCAGCTGAGCCGCGAGACACCTGCCTGCTCATCTGCCTGATACTCGCCAGCTGAGCCCCGCGACACCTGCCTGCTCATCTGCCTGATACTCGCCAGCTGAGCCGCGCGACACCTGCCTGCTCATCTGCCTGATGCTCGCCAGCTGAGCCGCGCGATACCTGCCTGCTCATCTGCCTGATACTCGCCAGCTGAGCCGCGCGACACCTGCCTGCTCATCTGCCTGATACTCGCCAGCTGAGCCGCGTGACACCTGCCTGCTCATCTGCCTGATACTCGCCAGCTGAGCCGCGCGACACCTGCCTGCTCATCTGCCTGATACTCGCCAGCTGAGCCGCGTGACACCTGCCTGCTCATCTGCCTGATACTCGCCAGCTGAGCCGCGCGACACCTGCCTGCTCATCTGCCTGATACTCGCCAGCTGAGCCGCGCGACACCTGCCTGCTCATCTGCCTGATACTCGCCAGCTGAGCCGCGCGACACCTGCCTGCTCATCTGCCTGATACTCGCCAGCTGAGCCGCGCGACACCTGCCTGCTCATCTGCCTGATACTCGCCAGCTGAGCCGCGCGACACCTGCCTGCTCATCTGCCTGATACTCGCCAGCTGAGCCGCGCGACACCTGCCTGCTCATCTGCCTGATACTCGCCAGCTGAGCCGCGCGACACCTGCCTGCTCATCTGCCTGATACTCGCCAGCTGAGCCGCGCGACACCTGCCTGCTCATCTGCCTGATACTCGCCAGCTGAGCCGCGCGACACCTGCCTGCTCATCTGCCTGATACTCGCCAGCTGAGCCGCGCGACACCTGCCTGCTCATCTGCCTGATACTCGCCAGCTGAGCCGCGCGACACCTGCCTGCTCATCTGCCTGATACTCGCCAGCTGAGCCGCGCGACACCTGCCTGCTCATCTGCCTGATACTCGCCAGCTGAGCCGCGCGACACCTGCCTGCTCATCTGCCTGATACTCGCCAGCTGAGCCGCGCGACACCTGCCTGCTCATCTGCCTGATACTCGCCAGCTGAGCCGCGCGACACCTGCCTGCTCATCTGCCTGATACTCGCCAGCTGAGCCGCGCGACACCTGCCTGCTCATCTGCCTGATACTCGCCAGCTGAGCCGCGCGACACCTGCCTGCTCATCTGCCTGATACTCGCCAGCTGAGCCGCGCGACACCTGCCTGCTCATCTGCCTGATACTCGCCAGCTGAGCCGCGCGACACCTGCCTGCTCATCTGCCTGATACTCGCCAGCTGAGCCGCGCGACACCTGCCTGCTCATCTGCCTGATACTCGCCAGCTGAGCCGCGCGACACCTGCCTGCTCATCTGCCTGATACTCGCCAGCTGAGCCGCGCGACACCTGCCTGCTCATCTGCCTGATACTCGCCAGCTGAGCCGCGCGACACCTGCCTGCTCATCTGCCTGATACTCGCCAGCTGAGCCGCGCGACACCTGCCTGCTCATCTGCCTGATACTCGCCAGCTGAGCCGCGCGACACCTGCCTGCTCATCTGCCTGATACTCGCCAGCTGAGCCGCGCGACACCTGCCTGCTCATCTGCCTGATACTCGCCAGCTGAGCCGCGCGACACCTGCCTGCTCATCTGCCTGATACTCGCCAGCTGAGCCGCGCGACACCTGCCTGCTCATCTGCCTGATACTCGCCAGCTGAGCCGCGCGACACCTGCCTGCTCATCTGCCTGATACTCGCCAGCTGAGCCGCGCGACACCTGCCTGCTCATCTGCCTGATACTCGCCAGCTGAGCCGCGCGACACCTGCCTGCTCATCTGCCTGATACTCGCCAGCTGAGCCGCGCGACACCTGCCTGCTCATCTGCCTGATACTCGCCAGCTGAGCCGCGCGACACCTGCCTGCTCATCTGCCTGATACTCGCCAGCTGAGCCGCGCGACACCTGCCTGCTCATCTGCCTGATACTCGCCAGCTGAGCCGCGCGACACCTGCCTGCTCATCTGCCTGATACTCGCCAGCTGAGCCGCGCGACACCTGCCTGCTCATCTGCCTGATACTCGCCAGCTGAGCCGCGCGACACCTGCCTGCTCATCTGCCTGATACTCGCCAGCTGAGCCGCGCGACACCTGCCTGCTCATCTGCCTGATACTCGCCAGCTGAGCCGCGCGACACCTGCCTGCTCATCTGCCTGATACTCGCCAGCTGAGCCGCGCGACACCTGCCTGCTCATCTGCCTGATACTCGCCAGCTGAGCCGCGCGACACCTGCCTGCTCATCTGCCTGATACTCGCCAGCTGAGCCGCGCGACACCTGCCTGCTCATCTGCCTGATACTCGCCAGCTGAGCCGCGCGACACCTGCCTGCTCATCTGCCTGATACTCGCCAGCTGAGCCGCGCGACACCTGCCTGCTCATCTGCCTGATACTCGCCAGCTGAGCCGCGCGACACCTGCCTGCTCATCTGCCTGATACTCGCCAGCTGAGCCGCGCGACACCTGCCTGCTCATCTGCCTGATACTCGCCAGCTGAGCCGCGCGACACCTGCCTGCTCATCTGCCTGATACTCGCCAGCTGAGCCGCGCGACACCTGCCTGCTCATCTGCCTGATACTCGCCAGCTGAGCCGCGCGACACCTGCCTGCTCATCTGCCTGATACTCGCCAGCTGAGCCGCGCGACACCTGCCTGCTCATCTGCCTGATACTCGCCAGCTGAGCCGCGCGACACCTGCCTGCTCATCTGCCTGATACTCGCCAGCTGAGCCGCGCGACACCTGCCTGCTCATCTGCCTGATACTCGCCAGCTGAGCCGCGCGACACCTGCCTGCTCATCTGCCTGATACTCGCCAGCTGAGCCGCGCGACACCTGCCTGCTCATCTGCCTGATACTCGCCAGCTGAGCCGCGCGACACCTGCCTGCTCATCTGCCTGATACTCGCCAGCTGAGCCGCGCGACACCTGCCTGCTCATCTGCCTGATACTCGCCAGCTGAGCCGCGCGACACCTGCCTGCTCATCTGCCTGATACTCGCCAGCTGAGCCGCGCGACACCTGCCTGCTCATCTGCCTGATACTCGCCAGCTGAGCCGCGCGACACCTGCCTGCTCATCTGCCTGATACTCGCCAGCTGAGCCGCGCGACACCTGCCTGCTCATCTGCCTGATACTCGCCAGCTGAGCCGCGCGACACCTGCCTGCTCATCTGCCTGATACTCGCCAGCTGAGCCGCGCGACACCTGCCTGCTCATCTGCCTGATACTCGCCAGCTGAGCCGCGCGACACCTGCCTGCTCATCTGCCTGATACTCGCCAGCTGAGCCGCGCGACACCTGCCTGCTCATCTGCCTGATACTCGCCAGCTGAGCCGCGCGACACCTGCCTGCTCATCTGCCTGATACTCGCCAGCTGAGCCGCGCGACACCTGCCTGCTCATCTGCCTGATACTCGCCAGCTGAGCCGCGCGACACCTGCCTGCTCATCTGCCTGATACTCGCCAGCTGAGCCGCGCGACACCTGCCTGCTCATCTGCCTGATACTCGCCAGCTGAGCCGCGCGACACCTGCCTGCTCATCTGCCTGATACTCGCCAGCTGAGCCGCGCGACACCTGCCTGCTCATCTGCCTGATACTCGCCAGCTGAGCCGCGCGACACCTGCCTGCTCATCTGCCTGATACTCGCCAGCTGAGCCGCGCGACACCTGCCTGCTCATCTGCCTGATACTCGCCAGCTGAGCCGCGCGACACCTGCCTGCTCATCTGCCTGATACTCGCCAGCTGAGCCGCGCGACACCTGCCTGCTCATCTGCCTGATACTCGCCAGCTGAGCCGCGCGACACCTGCCTGCTCATCTGCCTGATACTCGCCAGCTGAGCCGCGCGACACCTGCCTGCTCATCTGCCTGATACTCGCCAGCTGAGCCGCGCGACACCTGCCTGCTCATCTGCCTGATACTCGCCAGCTGAGCCGCGCGACACCTGCCTGCTCATCTGCCTGATACTCGCCAGCTGAGCCGCGCGACACCTGCCTGCTCATCTGCCTGATACTCGCCAGCTGAGCCGCGCGACACCTGCCTGCTCATCTGCCTGATACTCGCCAGCTGAGCCGCGCGACACCTGCCTGCTCATCTGCCTGATACTCGCCAGCTGAGCCGCGCGACACCTGCCTGCTCATCTGCCTGATACTCGCCAGCTGAGCCGCGCGACACCTGCCTGCTCATCTGCCTGATACTCGCCAGCTGAGCCGCGCGACACCTGCCTGCTCATCTGCCTGATACTCGCCAGCTGAGCCGCGCGACACCTGCCTGCTCATCTGCCTGATACTCGCCAGCTGAGCCGCGCGACACCTGCCTGCTCATCTGCCTGATACTCGCCAGCTGAGCCGCGCGACACCTGCCTGCTCATCTGCCTGATACTCGCCAGCTGAGCCGCGCGACACCTGCCTGCTCATCTGCCTGATACTCGCCAGCTGAGCCGCGCGACACCTGCCTGCTCATCTGCCTGATACTCGCCAGCTGAGCCGCGCGACACCTGCCTGCTCATCTGCCTGATACTCGCCAGCTGAGCCGCGCGACACCTGCCTGCTCATCTGCCTGATACTCGCCAGCTGAGCCGCGCGACACCTGCCTGCTCATCTGCCTGATACTCGCCAGCTGAGCCGCGCGACACCTGCCTGCTCATCTGCCTGATACTCGCCAGCTGAGCCGCGCGACACCTGCCTGCTCATCTGCCTGATACTCGCCAGCTGAGCCGCGCGACACCTGCCTGCTCATCTGCCTGATACTCGCCAGCTGAGCCGCGCGACACCTGCCTGCTCATCTGCCTGATACTCGCCAGCTGAGCCGCGCGACACCTGCCTGCTCATCTGCCTGATACTCGCCAGCTGAGCCGCGCGACACCTGCCTGCTCATCTGCCTGATACTCGCCAGCTGAGCCGCGCGACACCTGCCTGCTCATCTGCCTGATACTCGCCAGCTGAGCCGCGCGACACCTGCCTGCTCATCTGCCTGATACTCGCCAGCTGAGCCGCGCGACACCTGCCTGCTCATCTGCCTGATACTCGCCAGCTGAGCCGCGCGACACCTGCCTGCTCATCTGCCTGATACTCGCCAGCTGAGCCGCGCGACACCTGCCTGCTCATCTGCCTGATACTCGCCAGCTGAGCCGCGCGACACCTGCCTGCTCATCTGCCTGATACTCGCCAGCTGAGCCGCGCGACACCTGCCTGCTCATCTGCCTGATACTCGCCAGCTGAGCCGCGCGACACCTGCCTGCTCATCTGCCTGATACTCGCCAGCTGAGCCGCGCGACACCTGCCTGCTCATCTGCCTGATACTCGCCAGCTGAGCCGCGCGACACCTGCCTGCTCATCTGCCTGATACTCGCCAGCTGAGCCGCGCGACACCTGCCTGCTCATCTGCCTGATACTCGCCAGCTGAGCCGCGCGACACCTGCCTGCTCATCTGCCTGATACTCGCCAGCTGAGCCGCGCGACACCTGCCTGCTCATCTGCCTGATACTCGCCAGCTGAGCCGCGCGACACCTGCCTGCTCATCTGCCTGATACTCGCCAGCTGAGCCGCGCGACACCTGCCTGCTCATCTGCCTGATACTCGCCAGCTGAGCCGCGCGACACCTGCCTGCTCATCTGCCTGATACTCGCCAGCTGAGCCGCGCGACACCTGCCTGCTCATCTGCCTGATACTCGCCAGCTGAGCCGCGCGACACCTGCCTGCTCATCTGCCTGATACTCGCCAGCTGAGCCGCGCGACACCTGCCTGCTCATCTGCCTGATACTCGCCAGCTGAGCCGCGCGACACCTGCCTGCTCATCTGCCTGATACTCGCCAGCTGAGCCGCGCGACACCTGCCTGCTCATCTGCCTGATACTCGCCAGCTGAGCCGCGCGACACCTGCCTGCTCATCTGCCTGATACTCGCCAGCTGAGCCGCGCGACACCTGCCTGCTCATCTGCCTGATACTCGCCAGCTGAGCCGCGCGACACCTGCCTGCTCATCTGCCTGATACTCGCCAGCTGAGCCGCGCGACACCTGCCTGCTCATCTGCCTGATACTCGCCAGCTGAGCCGCGCGACACCTGCCTGCTCATCTGCCTGATACTCGCCAGCTGAGCCGCGCGACACCTGCCTGCTCATCTGCCTGATACTCGCCAGCTGAGCCGCGCGACACCTGCCTGCTCATCTGCCTGATACTCGCCAGCTGAGCCGCGCGACACCTGCCTGCTCATCTGCCTGATACTCGCCAGCTGAGCCGCGCGACACCTGCCTGCTCATCTGCCTGATACTCGCCAGCTGAGCCGCGCGACACCTGCCTGCTCATCTGCCTGATACTCGCCAGCTGAGCCGCGCGACACCTGCCTGCTCATCTGCCTGATACTCGCCAGCTGAGCCGCGCGACACCTGCCTGCTCATCTGCCTGATACTCGCCAGCTGAGCCGCGCGACACCTGCCTGCTCATCTGCCTGATACTCGCCAGCTGAGCCGCGCGACACCTGCCTGCTCATCTGCCTGATACTCGCCAGCTGAGCCGCGCGACACCTGCCTGCTCATCTGCCTGATACTCGCCAGCTGAGCCGCGCGACACCTGCCTGCTCATCTGCCTGATACTCGCCAGCTGAGCCGCGCGACACCTGCCTGCTCATCTGCCTGATACTCGCCAGCTGAGCCGCGCGACACCTGCCTGCTCATCTGCCTGATACTCGCCAGCTGAGCCGCGCGACACCTGCCTGCTCATCTGCCTGATACTCGCCAGCTGAGCCGCGCGACACCTGCCTGCTCATCTGCCTGATACTCGCCAGCTGAGCCGCGCGACACCTGCCTGCTCATCTGCCTGATACTCGCCAGCTGAGCCGCGCGACACCTGCCTGCTCATCTGCCTGATACTCGCCAGCTGAGCCGCGCGACACCTGCCTGCTCATCTGCCTGATACTCGCCAGCTGAGCCGCGCGACACCTGCCTGCTCATCTGCCTGATACTCGCCAGCTGAGCCGCGCGACACCTGCCTGCTCATCTGCCTGATACTCGCCAGCTGAGCCGCGCGACACCTGCCTGCTCATCTGCCTGATACTCGCCAGCTGAGCCGCGCGACACCTGCCTGCTCATCTGCCTGATACTCGCCAGCTGAGCCGCGCGACACCTGCCTGCTCATCTGCCTGATACTCGCCAGCTGAGCCGCGCGACACCTGCCTGCTCATCTGCCTGATACTCGCCAGCTGAGCCGCGCGACACCTGCCTGCTCATCTGCCTGATACTCGCCAGCTGAGCCGCGCGACACCTGCCTGCTCATCTGCCTGATACTCGCCAGCTGAGCCGCGCGACACCTGCCTGCTCATCTGCCTGATACTCGCCAGCTGAGCCGCGCGACACCTGCCTGCTCATCTGCCTGATACTCGCCAGCTGAGCCGCGCGACACCTGCCTGCTCATCTGCCTGATACTCGCCAGCTGAGCCGCGCGACACCTGCCTGCTCATCTGCCTGATACTCGCCAGCTGAGCCGCGCGACACCTGCCTGCTCATCTGCCTGATACTCGCCAGCTGAGCCGCGCGACACCTGCCTGCTCATCTGCCTGATACTCGCCAGCTGAGCCGCGCGACACCTGCCTGCTCATCTGCCTGATACTCGCCAGCTGAGCCGCGCGACACCTGCCTGCTCATCTGCCTGATACTCGCCAGCTGAGCCGCGCGACACCTGCCTGCTCATCTGCCTGATACTCGCCAGCTGAGCCGCGCGACACCTGCCTGCTCATCTGCCTGATACTCGCCAGCTGAGCCGCGCGACACCTGCCTGCTCATCTGCCTGATACTCGCCAGCTGAGCCGCGCGACACCTGCCTGCTCATCTGCCTGATACTCGCCAGCTGAGCCGCGCGACACCTGCCTGCTCATCTGCCTGATACTCGCCAGCTGAGCCGCGCGACACCTGCCTGCTCATCTGCCTGATACTCGCCAGCTGAGCCGCGCGACACCTGCCTGCTCATCTGCCTGATACTCGCCAGCTGAGCCGCGCGACACCTGCCTGCTCATCTGCCTGATACTCGCCAGCTGAGCCGCGCGACACCTGCCTGCTCATCTGCCTGATACTCGCCAGCTGAGCCGCGCGACACCTGCCTGCTCATCTGCCTGATACTCGCCAGCTGAGCCGCGCGACACCTGCCTGCTCATCTGCCTGATACTCGCCAGCTGAGCCGCGCGACACCTGCCTGCTCATCTGCCTGATACTCGCCAGCTGAGCCGCGCGACACCTGCCTGCTCATCTGCCTGATACTCGCCAGCTGAGCCGCGCGACACCTGCCTGCTCATCTGCCTGATACTCGCCAGCTGAGCCGCGCGACACCTGCCTGCTCATCTGCCTGATACTCGCCAGCTGAGCCGCGCGACACCTGCCTGCTCATCTGCCTGATACTCGCCAGCTGAGCCGCGCGACACCTGCCTGCTCATCTGCCTGATACTCGCCAGCTGAGCCGCGCGACACCTGCCTGCTCATCTGCCTGATACTCGCCAGCTGAGCCGCGCGACACCTGCCTGCTCATCTGCCTGATACTCGCCAGCTGAGCCGCGCGACACCTGCCTGCTCATCTGCCTGATACTCGCCAGCTGAGCCGCGCGACACCTGCCTGCTCATCTGCCTGATACTCGCCAGCTGAGCCGCGCGACACCTGCCTGCTCATCTGCCTGATACTCGCCAGCTGAGCCGCGCGACACCTGCCTGCTCATCTGCCTGATACTCGCCAGCTGAGCCGCGCGACACCTGCCTGCTCATCTGCCTGATACTCGCCAGCTGAGCCGCGCGACACCTGCCTGCTCATCTGCCTGATACTCGCCAGCTGAGCCGCGCGACACCTGCCTGCTCATCTGCCTGATACTCGCCAGCTGAGCCGCGCGACACCTGCCTGCTCATCTGCCTGATACTCGCCAGCTGAGCCGCGCGACACCTGCCTGCTCATCTGCCTGATACTCGCCAGCTGAGCCGCGCGACACCTGCCTGCTCATCTGCCTGATACTCGCCAGCTGAGCCGCGCGACACCTGCCTGCTCATCTGCCTGATACTCGCCAGCTGAGCCGCGCGACACCTGCCTGCTCATCTGCCTGATACTCGCCAGCTGAGCCGCGCGACACCTGCCTGCTCATCTGCCTGATACTCGCCAGCTGAGCCGCGCGACACCTGCCTGCTCATCTGCCTGATACTCGCCAGCTGAGCCGCGCGACACCTGCCTGCTCATCTGCCTGATACTCGCCAGCTGAGCCGCGCGACACCTGCCTGCTCATCTGCCTGATACTCGCCAGCTGAGCCGCGCGACACCTGCCTGCTCATCTGCCTGATACTCGCCAGCTGAGCCGCGCGACACCTGCCTGCTCATCTGCCTGATACTCGCCAGCTGAGCCGCGCGACACCTGCCTGCTCATCTGCCTGATACTCGCCAGCTGAGCCGCGCGACACCTGCCTGCTCATCTGCCTGATACTCGCCAGCTGAGCCGCGCGACACCTGCCTGCTCATCTGCCTGATACTCGCCAGCTGAGCCGCGCGACACCTGCCTGCTCATCTGCCTGATACTCGCCAGCTGAGCCGCGCGACACCTGCCTGCTCATCTGCCTGATACTCGCCAGCTGAGCCGCGCGACACCTGCCTGCTCATCTGCCTGATACTCGCCAGCTGAGCCGCGCGACACCTGCCTGCTCATCTGCCTGATACTCGCCAGCTGAGCCGCGCGACACCTGCCTGCTCATCTGCCTGATACTCGCCAGCTGAGCCGCGCGACACCTGCCTGCTCATCTGCCTGATACTCGCCAGCTGAGCCGCGCGACACCTGCCTGCTCATCTGCCTGATACTCGCCAGCTGAGCCGCGCGACACCTGCCTGCTCATCTGCCTGATACTCGCCAGCTGAGCCGCGCGACACCTGCCTGCTCATCTGCCTGATACTCGCCAGCTGAGCCGCGCGACACCTGCCTGCTCATCTGCCTGATACTCGCCAGCTGAGCCGCGCGACACCTGCCTGCTCATCTGCCTGATACTCGCCAGCTGAGCCGCGCGACACCTGCCTGCTCATCTGCCTGATACTCGCCAGCTGAGCCGCGCGACACCTGCCTGCTCATCTGCCTGATACTCGCCAGCTGAGCCGCGCGACACCTGCCTGCTCATCTGCCTGATACTCGCCAGCTGAGCCGCGCGACACCTGCCTGCTCATCTGCCTGATACTCGCCAGCTGAGCCGCGCGACACCTGCCTGCTCATCTGCCTGATACTCGCCAGCTGAGCCGCGCGACACCTGCCTGCTCATCTGCCTGATACTCGCCAGCTGAGCCGCGCGACACCTGCCTGCTCATCTGCCTGATACTCGCCAGCTGAGCCGCGCGACACCTGCCTGCTCATCTGCCTGATACTCGCCAGCTGAGCCGCGCGACACCTGCCTGCTCATCTGCCTGATACTCGCCAGCTGAGCCGCGCGACACCTGCCTGCTCATCTGCCTGATACTCGCCAGCTGAGCCGCGCGACACCTGCCTGCTCATCTGCCTGATACTCGCCAGCTGAGCCGCGCGACACCTGCCTGCTCATCTGCCTGATACTCGCCAGCTGAGCCGCGCGACACCTGCCTGCTCATCTGCCTGATACTCGCCAGCTGAGCCGCGCGACACCTGCCTGCTCATCTGCCTGATACTCGCCAGCTGAGCCGCGCGACACCTGCCTGCTCATCTGCCTGATACTCGCCAGCTGAGCCGCGCGACACCTGCCTGCTCATCTGCCTGATACTCGCCAGCTGAGCCGCGCGACACCTGCCTGCTCATCTGCCTGATACTCGCCAGCTGAGCCGCGCGACACCTGCCTGCTCATCTGCCTGATACTCGCCAGCTGAGCCGCGCGACACCTGCCTGCTCATCTGCCTGATACTCGCCAGCTGAGCCGCGCGACACCTGCCTGCTCATCTGCCTGATACTCGCCAGCTGAGCCGCGCGACACCTGCCTGCTCATCTGCCTGATACTCGCCAGCTGAGCCGCGCGACACCTGCCTGCTCATCTGCCTGATACTCGCCAGCTGAGCCGCGCGACACCTGCCTGCTCATCTGCCTGATACTCGCCAGCTGAGCCGCGCGACACCTGCCTGCTCATCTGCCTGATACTCGCCAGCTGAGCCGCGCGACACCTGCCTGCTCATCTGCCTGATACTCGCCAGCTGAGCCGCGCGACACCTGCCTGCTCATCTGCCTGATACTCGCCAGCTGAGCCGCGCGACACCTGCCTGCTCATCTGCCTGATACTCGCCAGCTGAGCCGCGCGACACCTGCCTGCTCATCTGCCTGATACTCGCCAGCTGAGCCGCGCGACACCTGCCTGCTCATCTGCCTGATACTCGCCAGCTGAGCCGCGCGACACCTGCCTGCTCATCTGCCTGATACTCGCCAGCTGAGCCGCGCGACACCTGCCTGCTCATCTGCCTGATACTCGCCAGCTGAGCCGCGCGACACCTGCCTGCTCATCTGCCTGATACTCGCCAGCTGAGCCGCGCGACACCTGCCTGCTCATCTGCCTGATACTCGCCAGCTGAGCCGCGCGACACCTGCCTGCTCATCTGCCTGATACTCGCCAGCTGAGCCGCGCGACACCTGCCTGCTCATCTGCCTGATACTCGCCAGCTGAGCCGCGCGACACCTGCCTGCTCATCTGCCTGATACTCGCCAGCTGAGCCGCGCGACACCTGCCTGCTCATCTGCCTGATACTCGCCAGCTGAGCCGCGCGACACCTGCCTGCTCATCTGCCTGATACTCGCCAGCTGAGCCGCGCGACACCTGCCTGCTCATCTGCCTGATACTCGCCAGCTGAGCCGCGCGACACCTGCCTGCTCATCTGCCTGATACTCGCCAGCTGAGCCGCGCGACACCTGCCTGCTCATCTGCCTGATACTCGCCAGCTGAGCCGCGCGACACCTGCCTGCTCATCTGCCTGATACTCGCCAGCTGAGCCGCGCGACACCTGCCTGCTCATCTGCCTGATACTCGCCAGCTGAGCCGCGCGACACCTGCCTGCTCATCTGCCTGATACTCGCCAGCTGAGCCGCGCGACACCTGCCTGCTCATCTGCCTGATACTCGCCAGCTGAGCCGCGCGACACCTGCCTGCTCATCTGCCTGATACTCGCCAGCTGAGCCGCGCGACACCTGCCTGCTCATCTGCCTGATACTCGCCAGCTGAGCCGCGCGACACCTGCCTGCTCATCTGCCTGATACTCGCCAGCTGAGCCGCGCGACACCTGCCTGCTCATCTGCCTGATACTCGCCAGCTGAGCCGCGCGACACCTGCCTGCTCATCTGCCTGATACTCGCCAGCTGAGCCGCGCGACACCTGCCTGCTCATCTGCCTGATACTCGCCAGCTGAGCCGCGCGACACCTGCCTGCTCATCTGCCTGATACTCGCCAGCTGAGCCGCGCGACACCTGCCTGCTCATCTGCCTGATACTCGCCAGCTGAGCCGCGCGACACCTGCCTGCTCATCTGCCTGATACTCGCCAGCTGAGCCGCGCGACACCTGCCTGCTCATCTGCCTGATACTCGCCAGCTGAGCCGCGCGACACCTGCCTGCTCATCTGCCTGATACTCGCCAGCTGAGCCGCGCGACACCTGCCTGCTCATCTGCCTGATACTCGCCAGCTGAGCCGCGCGACACCTGCCTGCTCATCTGCCTGATACTCGCCAGCTGAGCCGCGCGACACCTGCCTGCTCATCTGCCTGATACTCGCCAGCTGAGCCGCGCGACACCTGCCTGCTCATCTGCCTGATACTCGCCAGCTGAGCCGCGCGACACCTGCCTGCTCATCTGCCTGATACTCGCCAGCTGAGCCGCGCGACACCTGCCTGCTCATCTGCCTGATACTCGCCAGCTGAGCCGCGCGACACCTGCCTGCTCATCTGCCTGATACTCGCCAGCTGAGCCGCGCGACACCTGCCTGCTCATCTGCCTGATACTCGCCAGCTGAGCCGCGCGACACCTGCCTGCTCATCTGCCTGATACTCGCCAGCTGAGCCGCGCGACACCTGCCTGCTCATCTGCCTGATACTCGCCAGCTGAGCCGCGCGACACCTGCCTGCTCATCTGCCTGATACTCGCCAGCTGAGCCGCGCGACACCTGCCTGCTCATCTGCCTGATACTCGCCAGCTGAGCCGCGCGACACCTGCCTGCTCATCTGCCTGATACTCGCCAGCTGAGCCGCGCGACACCTGCCTGCTCATCTGCCTGATACTCGCCAGCTGAGCCGCGCGACACCTGCCTGCTCATCTGCCTGATACTCGCCAGCTGAGCCGCGCGACACCTGCCTGCTCATCTGCCTGATACTCGCCAGCTGAGCCGCGCGACACCTGCCTGCTCATCTGCCTGATACTCGCCAGCTGAGCCGCGCGACACCTGCCTGCTCATCTGCCTGATACTCGCCAGCTGAGCCGCGCGACACCTGCCTGCTCATCTGCCTGATACTCGCCAGCTGAGCCGCGCGACACCTGCCTGCTCATCTGCCTGATACTCGCCAGCTGAGCCGCGCGACACCTGCCTGCTCATCTGCCTGATACTCGCCAGCTGAGCCGCGCGACACCTGCCTGCTCATCTGCCTGATACTCGCCAGCTGAGCCGCGCGACACCTGCCTGCTCATCTGCCTGATACTCGCCAGCTGAGCCGCGCGACACCTGCCTGCTCATCTGCCTGATACTCGCCAGCTGAGCCGCGCGACACCTGCCTGCTCATCTGCCTGATACTCGCCAGCTGAGCCGCGCGACACCTGCCTGCTCATCTGCCTGATACTCGCCAGCTGAGCCGCGCGACACCTGCCTGCTCATCTGCCTGATACTCGCCAGCTGAGCCGCGCGACACCTGCCTGCTCATCTGCCTGATACTCGCCAGCTGAGCCGCGCGACACCTGCCTGCTCATCTGCCTGATACTCGCCAGCTGAGCCGCGCGACACCTGCCTGCTCATCTGCCTGATACTCGCCAGCTGAGCCGCGCGACACCTGCCTGCTCATCTGCCTGATACTCGCCAGCTGAGCCGCGCGACACCTGCCTGCTCATCTGCCTGATACTCGCCAGCTGAGCCGCGCGACACCTGCCTGCTCATCTGCCTGATACTCGCCAGCTGAGCCGCGCGACACCTGCCTGCTCATCTGCCTGATACTCGCCAGCTGAGCCGCGCGACACCTGCCTGCTCATCTGCCTGATACTCGCCAGCTGAGCCGCGCGACACCTGCCTGCTCATCTGCCTGATACTCGCCAGCTGAGCCGCGCGACACCTGCCTGCTCATCTGCCTGATACTCGCCAGCTGAGCCGCGCGACACCTGCCTGCTCATCTGCCTGATACTCGCCAGCTGAGCCGCGCGACACCTGCCTGCTCATCTGCCTGATACTCGCCAGCTGAGCCGCGCGACACCTGCCTGCTCATCTGCCTGATACTCGCCAGCTGAGCCGCGCGACACCTGCCTGCTCATCTGCCTGATACTCGCCAGCTGAGCCGCGCGACACCTGCCTGCTCATCTGCCTGATACTCGCCAGCTGAGCCGCGCGACACCTGCCTGCTCATCTGCCTGATACTCGCCAGCTGAGCCGCGCGACACCTGCCTGCTCATCTGCCTGATACTCGCCAGCTGAGCCGCGCGACACCTGCCTGCTCATCTGCCTGATACTCGCCAGCTGAGCCGCGCGACACCTGCCTGCTCATCTGCCTGATACTCGCCAGCTGAGCCGCGCGACACCTGCCTGCTCATCTGCCTGATACTCGCCAGCTGAGCCGCGCGACACCTGCCTGCTCATCTGCCTGATACTCGCCAGCTGAGCCGCGCGACACCTGCCTGCTCATCTGCCTGATACTCGCCAGCTGAGCCGCGCGACACCTGCCTGCTCATCTGCCTGATACTCGCCAGCTGAGCCGCGCGACACCTGCCTGCTCATCTGCCTGATACTCGCCAGCTGAGCCGCGCGACACCTGCCTGCTCATCTGCCTGATACTCGCCAGCTGAGCCGCGCGACACCTGCCTGCTCATCTGCCTGATACTCGCCAGCTGAGCCGCGCGACACCTGCCTGCTCATCTGCCTGATACTCGCCAGCTGAGCCGCGCGACACCTGCCTGCTCATCTGCCTGATACTCGCCAGCTGAGCCGCGCGACACCTGCCTGCTCATCTGCCTGATACTCGCCAGCTGAGCCGCGCGACACCTGCCTGCTCATCTGCCTGATACTCGCCAGCTGAGCCGCGCGACACCTGCCTGCTCATCTGCCTGATACTCGCCAGCTGAGCCGCGCGACACCTGCCTGCTCATCTGCCTGATACTCGCCAGCTGAGCCGCGCGACACCTGCCTGCTCATCTGCCTGATACTCGCCAGCTGAGCCGCGCGACACCTGCCTGCTCATCTGCCTGATACTCGCCAGCTGAGCCGCGCGACACCTGCCTGCTCATCTGCCTGATACTCGCCAGCTGAGCCGCGCGACACCTGCCTGCTCATCTGCCTGATACTCGCCAGCTGAGCCGCGCGACACCTGCCTGCTCATCTGCCTGATACTCGCCAGCTGAGCCGCGCGACACCTGCCTGCTCATCTGCCTGATACTCGCCAGCTGAGCCGCGCGACACCTGCCTGCTCATCTGCCTGATACTCGCCAGCTGAGCCGCGCGACACCTGCCTGCTCATCTGCCTGATACTCGCCAGCTGAGCCGCGCGACACCTGCCTGCTCATCTGCCTGATACTCGCCAGCTGAGCCGCGCGACACCTGCCTGCTCATCTGCCTGATACTCGCCAGCTGAGCCGCGCGACACCTGCCTGCTCATCTGCCTGATACTCGCCAGCTGAGCCGCGCGACACCTGCCTGCTCATCTGCCTGATACTCGCCAGCTGAGCCGCGCGACACCTGCCTGCTCATCTGCCTGATACTCGCCAGCTGAGCCGCGCGACACCTGCCTGCTCATCTGCCTGATACTCGCCAGCTGAGCCGCGCGACACCTGCCTGCTCATCTGCCTGATACTCGCCAGCTGAGCCGCGCGACACCTGCCTGCTCATCTGCCTGATACTCGCCAGCTGAGCCGCGCGACACCTGCCTGCTCATCTGCCTGATACTCGCCAGCTGAGCCGCGCGACACCTGCCTGCTCATCTGCCTGATACTCGCCAGCTGAGCCGCGCGACACCTGCCTGCTCATCTGCCTGATACTCGCCAGCTGAGCCGCGCGACACCTGCCTGCTCATCTGCCTGATACTCGCCAGCTGAGCCGCGCGACACCTGCCTGCTCATCTGCCTGATACTCGCCAGCTGAGCCGCGCGACACCTGCCTGCTCATCTGCCTGATACTCGCCAGCTGAGCCGCGCGACACCTGCCTGCTCATCTGCCTGATACTCGCCAGCTGAGCCGCGCGACACCTGCCTGCTCATCTGCCTGATACTCGCCAGCTGAGCCGCGCGACACCTGCCTGCTCATCTGCCTGATACTCGCCAGCTGAGCCGCGCGACACCTGCCTGCTCATCTGCCTGATACTCGCCAGCTGAGCCGCGCGACACCTGCCTGCTCATCTGCCTGATACTCGCCAGCTGAGCCGCGCGACACCTGCCTGCTCATCTGCCTGATACTCGCCAGCTGAGCCGCGCGACACCTGCCTGCTCATCTGCCTGATACTCGCCAGCTGAGCCGCGCGACACCTGCCTGCTCATCTGCCTGATACTCGCCAGCTGAGCCGCGCGACACCTGCCTGCTCATCTGCCTGATACTCGCCAGCTGAGCCGCGCGACACCTGCCTGCTCATCTGCCTGATACTCGCCAGCTGAGCCGCGCGACACCTGCCTGCTCATCTGCCTGATACTCGCCAGCTGAGCCGCGCGACACCTGCCTGCTCATCTGCCTGATACTCGCCAGCTGAGCCGCGCGACACCTGCCTGCTCATCTGCCTGATACTCGCCAGCTGAGCCGCGCGACACCTGCCTGCTCATCTGCCTGATACTCGCCAGCTGAGCCGCGCGACACCTGCCTGCTCATCTGCCTGATACTCGCCAGCTGAGCCGCGCGACACCTGCCTGCTCATCTGCCTGATACTCGCCAGCTGAGCCGCGCGACACCTGCCTGCTCATCTGCCTGATACTCGCCAGCTGAGCCGCGCGACACCTGCCTGCTCATCTGCCTGATACTCGCCAGCTGAGCCGCGCGACACCTGCCTGCTCATCTGCCTGATACTCGCCAGCTGAGCCGCGCGACACCTGCCTGCTCATCTGCCTGATACTCGCCAGCTGAGCCGCGCGACACCTGCCTGCTCATCTGCCTGATACTCGCCAGCTGAGCCGCGCGACACCTGCCTGCTCATCTGCCTGATACTCGCCAGCTGAGCCGCGCGACACCTGCCTGCTCATCTGCCTGATACTCGCCAGCTGAGCCGCGCGACACCTGCCTGCTCATCTGCCTGATACTCGCCAGCTGAGCCGCGCGACACCTGCCTGCTCATCTGCCTGATACTCGCCAGCTGAGCCGCGCGACACCTGCCTGCTCATCTGCCTGATACTCGCCAGCTGAGCCGCGCGACACCTGCCTGCTCATCTGCCTGATACTCGCCAGCTGAGCCGCGCGACACCTGCCTGCTCATCTGCCTGATACTCGCCAGCTGAGCCGCGCGACACCTGCCTGCTCATCTGCCTGATACTCGCCAGCTGAGCCGCGCGACACCTGCCTGCTCATCTGCCTGATACTCGCCAGCTGAGCCGCGCGACACCTGCCTGCTCATCTGCCTGATACTCGCCAGCTGAGCCGCGCGACACCTGCCTGCTCATCTGCCTGATACTCGCCAGCTGAGCCGCGCGACACCTGCCTGCTCATCTGCCTGATACTCGCCAGCTGAGCCGCGCGACACCTGCCTGCTCATCTGCCTGATACTCGCCAGCTGAGCCGCGCGACACCTGCCTGCTCATCTGCCTGATACTCGCCAGCTGAGCCGCGCGACACCTGCCTGCTCATCTGCCTGATACTCGCCAGCTGAGCCGCGCGACACCTGCCTGCTCATCTGCCTGATACTCGCCAGCTGAGCCGCGCGACACCTGCCTGCTCATCTGCCTGATACTCGCCAGCTGAGCCGCGCGACACCTGCCTGCTCATCTGCCTGATACTCGCCAGCTGAGCCGCGCGACACCTGCCTGCTCATCTGCCTGATACTCGCCAGCTGAGCCGCGCGACACCTGCCTGCTCATCTGCCTGATACTCGCCAGCTGAGCCGCGCGACACCTGCCTGCTCATCTGCCTGATACTCGCCAGCTGAGCCGCGCGACACCTGCCTGCTCATCTGCCTGATACTCGCCAGCTGAGCCGCGCGACACCTGCCTGCTCATCTGCCTGATACTCGCCAGCTGAGCCGCGCGACACCTGCCTGCTCATCTGCCTGATACTCGCCAGCTGAGCCGCGCGACACCTGCCTGCTCATCTGCCTGATACTCGCCAGCTGAGCCGCGCGACACCTGCCTGCTCATCTGCCTGATACTCGCCAGCTGAGCCGCGCGACACCTGCCTGCTCATCTGCCTGATACTCGCCAGCTGAGCCGCGCGACACCTGCCTGCTCATCTGCCTGATACTCGCCAGCTGAGCCGCGCGACACCTGCCTGCTCATCTGCCTGATACTCGCCAGCTGAGCCGCGCGACACCTGCCTGCTCATCTGCCTGATACTCGCCAGCTGAGCCGCGCGACACCTGCCTGCTCATCTGCCTGATACTCGCCAGCTGAGCCGCGCGACACCTGCCTGCTCATCTGCCTGATACTCGCCAGCTGAGCCGCGCGACACCTGCCTGCTCATCTGCCTGATACTCGCCAGCTGAGCCGCGCGACACCTGCCTGCTCATCTGCCTGATACTCGCCAGCTGAGCCGCGCGACACCTGCCTGCTCATCTGCCTGATACTCGCCAGCTGAGCCGCGCGACACCTGCCTGCTCATCTGCCTGATACTCGCCAGCTGAGCCGCGCGACACCTGCCTGCTCATCTGCCTGATACTCGCCAGCTGAGCCGCGCGACACCTGCCTGCTCATCTGCCTGATACTCGCCAGCTGAGCCGCGCGACACCTGCCTGCTCATCTGCCTGATACTCGCCAGCTGAGCCGCGCGACACCTGCCTGCTCATCTGCCTGATACTCGCCAGCTGAGCCGCGCGACACCTGCCTGCTCATCTGCCTGATACTCGCCAGCTGAGCCGCGACACCTGCCTGCTCATCTGCCTGATACTCGCCAGCTGAGCCGCGCGACACCTGCCTGCTCATCTGCCTGATACTCGCCAGCTGAGCCGCGCGACACCTGCCTGCTCATCTGCCTGATACTCGCCAGCTGAGCCGCGCGACACCTGCCTGCTCATCTGCCTGATACTCGCCAGCTGAGCCGCGCGACACCTGCCTGCTCATCTGCCTGATACTCGCCAGCTGAGCCGCGCGACACCTGCCTGCTCATCTGCCTGATACTCGCCAGCTGAGCCGCGCGACACCTGCCTGCTCATCTGCCTGATACTCGCCAGCTGAGCCGCGCGACACCTGCCTGCTCATCTGCCTGATACTCGCCAGCTGAGCCGCGCGACACCTGCCTGCTCATCTGCCTGATACTCGCCAGCTGAGCCGCGCGACACCTGCCTGCTCATCTGCCTGATACTCGCCAGCTGAGCCGCGCGACACCTGCCTGCTCATCTGCCTGATACTCGCCAGCTGAGCCGCGCGACACCTGCCTGCTCATCTGCCTGATACTCGCCAGCTGAGCCGCGCGACACCTGCCTGCTCATCTGCCTGATACTCGCCAGCTGAGCCGCGCGACACCTGCCTGCTCATCTGCCTGATACTCGCCAGCTGAGCCGCGCGACACCTGCCTGCTCATCTGCCTGATACTCGCCAGCTGAGCCGCGCGACACCTGCCTGCTCATCTGCCTGATACTCGCCAGCTGAGCCGCGCGACACCTGCCTGCTCATCTGCCTGATACTCGCCAGCTGAGCCGCGCGACACCTGCCTGCTCATCTGCCTGATACTCGCCAGCTGAGCCGCGCGACACCTGCCTGCTCATCTGCCTGATACTCGCCAGCTGAGCCGCGCGACACCTGCCTGCTCATCTGCCTGATACTCGCCAGCTGAGCCGCGCGACACCTGCCTGCTCATCTGCCTGATACTCGCCAGCTGAGCCGCGCGACACCTGCCTGCTCATCTGCCTGATACTCGCCAGCTGAGCCGCGCGACACCTGCCTGCTCATCTGCCTGATACTCGCCAGCTGAGCCGCGCGACACCTGCCTGCTCATCTGCCTGATACTCGCCAGCTGAGCCGCGCGACACCTGCCTGCTCATCTGCCTGATACTCGCCAGCTGAGCCGCGCGACACCTGCCTGCTCATCTGCCTGATACTCGCCAGCTGAGCCGCGCGACACCTGCCTGCTCATCTGCCTGATACTCGCCAGCTGAGCCGCGCGACACCTGCCTGCTCATCTGCCTGATACTCGCCAGCTGAGCCGCGCGACACCTGCCTGCTCATCTGCCTGATACTCGCCAGCTGAGCCGCGCGACACCTGCCTGCTCATCTGCCTGATACTCGCCAGCTGAGCCGCGCGACACCTGCCTGCTCATCTGCCTGATACTCGCCAGCTGAGCCGCGCGACACCTGCCTGCTCATCTGCCTGATACTCGCCAGCTGAGCCGCGCGACACCTGCCTGCTCATCTGCCTGATACTCGCCAGCTGAGCCGCGCGACACCTGCCTGCTCATCTGCCTGATACTCGCCAGCTGAGCCGCGCGACACCTGCCTGCTCATCTGCCTGATACTCGCCAGCTGAGCCGCGCGACACCTGCCTGCTCATCTGCCTGATACTCGCCAGCTGAGCCGCGCGACACCTGCCTGCTCATCTGCCTGATACTCGCCAGCTGAGCCGCGCGACACCTGCCTGCTCATCTGCCTGATACTCGCCAGCTGAGCCGCGCGACACCTGCCTGCTCATCTGCCTGATACTCGCCAGCTGAGCCGCGCGACACCTGCCTGCTCATCTGCCTGATACTCGCCAGCTGAGCCGCGCGACACCTGCCTGCTCATCTGCCTGATACTCGCCAGCTGAGCCGCGCGACACCTGCCTGCTCATCTGCCTGATACTCGCCAGCTGAGCCGCGCGACACCTGCCTGCTCATCTGCCTGATACTCGCCAGCTGAGCCGCGCGACACCTGCCTGCTCATCTGCCTGATACTCGCCAGCTGAGCCGCGCGACACCTGCCTGCTCATCTGCCTGATACTCGCCAGCTGAGCCGCGCGACACCTGCCTGCTCATCTGCCTGATACTCGCCAGCTGAGCCGCGCGACACCTGCCTGCTCATCTGCCTGATACTCGCCAGCTGAGCCGCGCGACACCTGCCTGCTCATCTGCCTGATACTCGCCAGCTGAGCCGCGCGACACCTGCCTGCTCATCTGCCTGATACTCGCCAGCTGAGCCGCGCGACACCTGCCTGCTCATCTGCCTGATACTCGCCAGCTGAGCCGCGCGACACCTGCCTGCTCATCTGCCTGATACTCGCCAGCTGAGCCGCGCGACACCTGCCTGCTCATCTGCCTGATACTCGCCAGCTGAGCCGCGCGACACCTGCCTGCTCATCTGCCTGATACTCGCCAGCTGAGCCGCGCGACACCTGCCTGCTCATCTGCCTGATACTCGCCAGCTGAGCCGCGCGACACCTGCCTGCTCATCTGCCTGATACTCGCCAGCTGAGCCGCGCGACACCTGCCTGCTCATCTGCCTGATACTCGCCAGCTGAGCCGCGCGACACCTGCCTGCTCATCTGCCTGATACTCGCCAGCTGAGCCGCGCGACACCTGCCTGCTCATCTGCCTGATACTCGCCAGCTGAGCCGCGCGACACCTGCCTGCTCATCTGCCTGATACTCGCCAGCTGAGCCGCGCGACACCTGCCTGCTCATCTGCCTGATACTCGCCAGCTGAGCCGCGCGACACCTGCCTGCTCATCTGCCTGATACTCGCCAGCTGAGCCGCGCGACACCTGCCTGCTCATCTGCCTGATACTCGCCAGCTGAGCCGCGCGACACCTGCCTGCTCATCTGCCTGATACTCGCCAGCTGAGCCGCGCGACACCTGCCTGCTCATCTGCCTGATACTCGCCAGCTGAGCCGCGCGACACCTGCCTGCTCATCTGCCTGATACTCGCCAGCTGAGCCGCGCGACACCTGCCTGCTCATCTGCCTGATACTCGCCAGCTGAGCCGCGCGACACCTGCCTGCTCATCTGCCTGATACTCGCCAGCTGAGCCGCGCGACACCTGCCTGCTCATCTGCCTGATACTCGCCAGCTGAGCCGCGCGACACCTGCCTGCTCATCTGCCTGATACTCGCCAGCTGAGCCGCGCGACACCTGCCTGCTCATCTGCCTGATACTCGCCAGCTGAGCCGCGCGACACCTGCCTGCTCATCTGCCTGATACTCGCCAGCTGAGCCCGCGACACCTGCCTGCTCATCTGCCTGATACTCGCCAGCTGAGCCGCGCGACACCTGCCTGCTCATCTGCCTGATACTCGCCAGCTGAGCCGCGCGACACCTGCCTGCTCATCTGCCTGATACTCGCCAGCTGAGCCGCGCGACACCTGCCTGCTCATCTGCCTGATACTCGCCAGCTGAGCCGCGCGACACCTGCCTGCTCATCTGCCTGATACTCGCCAGCTGAGCCGCGCGACACCTGCCTGCTCATCTGCCTGATACTCGCCAGCTGAGCCGCGCGACACCTGCCTGCTCATCTGCCTGATACTCGCCAGCTGAGCCGCGCGACACCTGCCTGCTCATCTGCCTGATACTCGCCAGCTGAGCCGCGCGACACCTGCCTGCTCATCTGCCTGATACTCGCCAGCTGAGCCGCGCGACACCTGCCTGCTCATCTGCCTGATACTCGCCAGCTGAGCCGCGCGACACCTGCCTGCTCATCTGCCTGATACTCGCCAGCTGAGCCGCGCGACACCTGCCTGCTCATCTGCCTGATACTCGCCAGCTGAGCCGCGCGACACCTGCCTGCTCATCTGCCTGATACTCGCCAGCTGAGCCGCGCGACACCTGCCTGCTCATCTGCCTGATACTCGCCAGCTGAGCCGCGCGACACCTGCCTGCTCATCTGCCTGATACTCGCCAGCTGAGCCGCGCGACACCTGCCTGCTCATCTGCCTGATACTCGCCAGCTGAGCCGCGCGACACCTGCCTGCTCATCTGCCTGATACTCGCCAGCTGAGCCGCGCGACACCTGCCTGCTCATCTGCCTGATACTCGCCAGCTGAGCCGCGCGACACCTGCCTGCTCATCTGCCTGATACTCGCCAGCTGAGCCGCGCGACACCTGCCTGCTCATCTGCCTGATACTCGCCAGCTGAGCCGCGCGACACCTGCCTGCTCATCTGCCTGATACTCGCCAGCTGAGCCGCGCGACACCTGCCTGCTCATCTGCCTGATACTCGCCAGCTGAGCCGCGCGACACCTGCCTGCTCATCTGCCTGATACTCGCCAGCTGAGCCGCGCGACACCTGCCTGCTCATCTGCCTGATACTCGCCAGCTGAGCCGCGCGACACCTGCCTGCTCATCTGCCTGATACTCGCCAGCTGAGCCGCGCGACACCTGCCTGCTCATCTGCCTGATACTCGCCAGCTGAGCCGCGCGACACCTGCCTGCTCATCTGCCTGATACTCGCCAGCTGAGCCGCGACACCTGCCTGCTCATCTGCCTGATACTCGCCAGCTGAGCCGCGCGACACCTGCCTGCTCATCTGCCTGATACTCGCCAGCTGAGCCGCGCGACACCTGCCTGCTCATCTGCCTGATACTCGCCAGCTGAGCCGCGCGACACCTGCCTGCTCATCTGCCTGATACTCGCCAGCTGAGCCGCGCGACACCTGCCTGCTCATCTGCCTGATACTCGCCAGCTGAGCCGCGCGACACCTGCCTGCTCATCTGCCTGATACTCGCCAGCTGAGCCGCGCGACACCTGCCTGCTCATCTGCCTGATACTCGCCAGCTGAGCCGCGCGACACCTGCCTGCTCATCTGCCTGATACTCGCCAGCTGAGCCGCGCGACACCTGCCTGCTCATCTGCCTGATACTCGCCAGCTGAGCCGCGCGACACCTGCCTGCTCATCTGCCTGATACTCGCCAGCTGAGCCGCGCGACACCTGCCTGCTCATCTGCCTGATACTCGCCAGCTGAGCCGCGCGACACCTGCCTGCTCATCTGCCTGATACTCGCCAGCTGAGCCGCGCGACACCTGCCTGCTCATCTGCCTGATACTCGCCAGCTGAGCCGCGCGACACCTGCCTGCTCATCTGCCTGATACTCGCCAGCTGAGCCGCGCGACACCTGCCTGCTCATCTGCCTGATACTCGCCAGCTGAGCCGCGCGACACCTGCCTGCTCATCTGCCTGATACTCGCCAGCTGAGCCGCGCGACACCTGCCTGCTCATCTGCCTGATACTCGCCAGCTGAGCCGCGCGACACCTGCCTGCTCATCTGCCTGATACTCGCCAGCTGAGCCGCGCGACACCTGCCTGCTCATCTGCCTGATACTCGCCAGCTGAGCCGCGCGACACCTGCCTGCTCATCTGCCTGATACTCGCCAGCTGAGCCGCGCGACACCTGCCTGCTCATCTGCCTGATACTCGCCAGCTGAGCCGCGCGACACCTGCCTGCTCATCTGCCTGATACTCGCCAGCTGAGCCGCGCGACACCTGCCTGCTCATCTGCCTGATACTCGCCAGCTGAGCCGCGCGACACCTGCCTGCTCATCTGCCTGATACTCGCCAGCTGAGCCGCGCGACACCTGCCTGCTCATCTGCCTGATACTCGCCAGCTGAGCCGCGCGACACCTGCCTGCTCATCTGCCTGATACTCGCCAGCTGAGCCGCGCGACACCTGCCTGCTCATCTGCCTGATACTCGCCAGCTGAGCCGCGCGACACCTGCCTGCTCATCTGCCTGATACTCGCCAGCTGAGCCGCGCGACACCTGCCTGCTCATCTGCCTGATACTCGCCAGCTGAGCCGCGCGACACCTGCCTGCTCATCTGCCTGATACTCGCCAGCTGAGCCGCGCGACACCTGCCTGCTCATCTGCCTGATACTCGCCAGCTGAGCCGCGCGACACCTGCCTGCTCATCTGCCTGATACTCGCCAGCTGAGCCGCGCGACACCTGCCTGCTCATCTGCCTGATACTCGCCAGCTGAGCCGCGCGACACCTGCCTGCTCATCTGCCTGATACTCGCCAGCTGAGCCGCGCGACACCTGCCTGCTCATCTGCCTGATACTCGCCAGCTGAGCCGCGCGACACCTGCCTGCTCATCTGCCTGATACTCGCCAGCTGAGCCGCGCGACACCTGCCTGCTCATCTGCCTGATACTCGCCAGCTGAGCCGCGCGACACCTGCCTGCTCATCTGCCTGATACTCGCCAGCTGAGCCGCGCGACACCTGCCTGCTCATCTGCCTGATACTCGCCAGCTGAGCCGCGCGACACCTGCCTGCTCATCTGCCTGATACTCGCCAGCTGAGCCGCGCGACACCTGCCTGCTCATCTGCCTGATACTCGCCAGCTGAGCCGCGCGACACCTGCCTGCTCATCTGCCTGATACTCGCCAGCTGAGCCGCGCGACACCTGCCTGCTCATCTGCCTGATACTCGCCAGCTGAGCCGCGCGACACCTGCCTGCTCATCTGCCTGATACTCGCCAGCTGAGCCGCGCGACACCTGCCTGCTCATCTGCCTGATACTCGCCAGCTGAGCCGCGCGACACCTGCCTGCTCATCTGCCTGATACTCGCCAGCTGAGCCGCGCGACACCTGCCTGCTCATCTGCCTGATACTCGCCAGCTGAGCCGCGCGACACCTGCCTGCTCATCTGCCTGATACTCGCCAGCTGAGCCGCGCGACACCTGCCTGCTCATCTGCCTGATACTCGCCAGCTGAGCCGCGCGACACCTGCCTGCTCATCTGCCTGATACTCGCCAGCTGAGCCGCGCGACACCTGCCTGCTCATCTGCCTGATACTCGCCAGCTGAGCCGCGCGACACCTGCCTGCTCATCTGCCTGATACTCGCCAGCTGAGCCGCGCGACACCTGCCTGCTCATCTGCCTGATACTCGCCAGCTGAGCCGCGCGACACCTGCCTGCTCATCTGCCTGATACTCGCCAGCTGAGCCGCGCGACACCTGCCTGCTCATCTGCCTGATACTCGCCAGCTGAGCCGCGCGACACCTGCCTGCTCATCTGCCTGATACTCGCCAGCTGAGCCGCGCGACACCTGCCTGCTCATCTGCCTGATACTCGCCAGCTGAGCCGCGCGACACCTGCCTGCTCATCTGCCTGATACTCGCCAGCTGAGCCGCGCGACACCTGCCTGCTCATCTGCCTGATACTCGCCAGCTGAGCCGCGCGACACCTGCCTGCTCATCTGCCTGATACTCGCCAGCTGAGCCGCGCGACACCTGCCTGCTCATCTGCCTGATACTCGCCAGCTGAGCCGCGCGACACCTGCCTGCTCATCTGCCTGATACTCGCCAGCTGAGCCGCGCGACACCTGCCTGCTCATCTGCCTGATACTCGCCAGCTGAGCCGCGACACCTGCCTGCTCATCTGCCTGATACTCGCCAGCTGAGCCGCGCGACACCTGCCTGCTCATCTGCCTGATACTCGCCAGCTGAGCCGCGCGACACCTGCCTGCTCATCTGCCTGATACTCGCCAGCTGAGCCGCGCGACACCTGCCTGCTCATCTGCCTGATACTCGCCAGCTGAGCCGCGCGACACCTGCCTGCTCATCTGCCTGATACTCGCCAGCTGAGCCGCGACACCTGCCTGCTCATCTGCCTGATACTCGCCAGCTGAGCCGCGCGACACCTGCCTGCTCATCTGCCTGATACTCGCCAGCTGAGCCGCGCGACACCTGCCTGCTCATCTGCCTGATACTCGCCAGCTGAGCCGCGCGACACCTGCCTGCTCATCTGCCTGATACTCGCCAGCTGAGCCGCGCGACACCTGCCTGCTCATCTGCCTGATACTCGCCAGCTGAGCCGCGCGACACCTGCCTGCTCATCTGCCTGATACTCGCCAGCTGAGCCGCGCGACACCTGCCTGCTCATCTGCCTGATACTCGCCAGCTGAGCCGCGACACCTGCCTGCTCATCTGCCTGATACTCGCCAGCTGAGCCGCGCGACACCTGCCTGCTCATCTGCCTGATACTCGCCAGCTGAGCCGCGCGACACCTGCCTGCTCATCTGCCTGATACTCGCCAGCTGAGCCGCGCGACACCTGCCTGCTCTCATCTGCCTGATACTCGCCAGCTGAGCCGCGCGACACCTGCCTGCTCATCTGCCTGATACTCGCCAGCTGAGCCGCGCGACACCTGCCTGCATCTGCCTGATACTCGCCAGCTGAGCCGCGCGACACCTGCCTGCTCATCTGCCTGATACTCGCCAGCTGAGCCGCGCGACACCTGCCTGCTCATCTGCCTGATACTCGCCAGCTGAGCCGCGCGACACCTGCCTGCTCATCTGCCTGATACTCGCCAGCTGAGCCGCGCGACACCTGCCTGCTCATCTGCCTGATACTCGCCAGCTGAGCCGCGCGACACCTGCCTGCTCATCTGCCTGATACTCGCCAGCTGAGCCGCGCGACACCTGCCTGCTCATCTGCCTGATACTCGCCAGCTGAGCCGCGCGACACCTGCCTGCTCATCTGCCTGATACTCGCCAGCTGAGCCGCGCGACACCTGCCTGCTCATCTGCCTGATACTCGCCAGCTGAGCCGCGCGACACCTGCCTGCTCATCTGCCTGATACTCGCCAGCTGAGCCGCGCGACACCTGCCTGCTCATCTGCCTGATACTCGCCAGCTGAGCCGCGCGACACCTGCCTGCTCATCTGCCTGATACTCGCCAGCTGAGCCGCGCGACACCTGCCTGCTCATCTGCCTGATACTCGCCAGCTGAGCCGCGCGACACCTGCCTGCTCATCTGCCTGATACTCGCCAGCTGAGCCGCGCGACACCTGCCTGCTCATCTGCCTGATACTCGCCAGCTGAGCCGCGCGACACCTGCCTGCTCATCTGCCTGATACTCGCCAGCTGAGCCGCGACACCTGCCTGCTCATCTGCCTGATACTCGCCAGCTGAGCCGCGCGACACCTGCCTGCTCATCTGCCTGATACTCGCCAGCTGAGCCGCGCGACACCTGCCTGCTCATCTGCCTGATACTCGCCAGCTGAGCCGCGCGACACCTGCCTGCTCATCTGCCTGATACTCGCCAGCTGAGCCGCGCGACACCTGCCTGCTCATCTGCCTGATACTCGCCAGCTGAGCCGCGCGACACCTGCCTGCTCATCTGCCTGATACTCGCCAGCTGAGCCGCGCGACACCTGCCTGCTCATCTGCCTGATACTCGCCAGCTGAGCCGCGCGACACCTGCCTGCTCATCTGCCTGATACTCGCCAGCTGAGCCGCGACACCTGCCTGCTCATCTGCCTGATACTCGCCAGCTGAGCCGCGCGACACCTGCCTGCTCATCTGCCTGATACTCGCCAGCTGAGCCGCGCGACACCTGCCTGCTCATCTGCCTGATACTCGCCAGCTGAGCCGCCGGACACCTGCCTGCTCATCTGCCTGATACTCGCCAGCTGAGCCGCGCGACACCTGCCTGCTCATCTGCCTGATACTCGCCAGCTGAGCCGCGCGACACCTGCCTGCTCATCTGCCTGATACTCTCCAGCTGAGCCGCGCGACACCTGCCTGCTCATCTGCCTGATACTCTCCAGCTGAGCCCGCGTCACCTGCCTGCTCATCTGCCTGATACTCGCCAGCTGAGGCGCGCGACACCTGCCTGCTCATCTGCCTGATACTCGCCAGCTGAGCCGCGCGACACCTGCCTGCTCATCTGCCTGATACTCGCCAGCTGAGCCGCGCGACACCTGCCTGCTCATCTGCCTGATACTCGGCAGCTGAGCCGCGCGACACCTGCCTGCTCATCTGCCTGATACTCGCCAGCTGAGCCGCGCGACACCTGCCTGCTCATCTGCCTGATACTCGCCAGCTGAGCCGCGCGACACCTGCCTGCTCATCTGCCTGATACTCGCCAGCTGAGCCGCGCGACACCTGCCTGCTCAACTGCCTGATACTCGCCAGCTGAGCCGCGCGACACCTGCCTGCTCATCTGCCTGATACTCGCCAGCTGAGCCGCGCGACACCTGCCTGCTCATCTGCCTGATACTCGCCAGCTGAGCCGCGCGACACCTGCCTGCTCATCTGCCTGATACTCGCCAGCTGAGCCGCGCGACACCTGCCTGCTCATCTGCCTGATACTCGCCAGCTGAGCCGCGCGACACCTGCCTGCTCATCTGCCTGATACTCGCCAGCTGAGCCGCGCGACACCTGCCTGCTCATCTGCCTGATACTCGCCAGCTGAGCCGCGCGACACCTGCCTGCTCATCTGCCTGATACTCGGCTGAGCCGCGCGACACCTGCCTGCTCATCTGCCTGATACTCGCCAGCTGAGCCGCGCGACACCTGCCTGCTCATCTGCCTGATACTCGCCAGCTGAGCCGCGCGACACCTGCCTGCTCATCTGCCTGATACTCGCCAGCTGAGCCCGCGACACCTGCCTGCTCATCTGCCTGATACTCGCCAGCTGAGCCGCGCGACACACCTGC